>NW_004955454.1:13982819-14027105 GCF_000276665.1 Chinchilla lanigera | reverse complement strand
TTTTTTTGGTTTTTCTCTGGTACCGGGAACCGAACTCACGACCTTGCGCTTGCCAGGCAGGCGCTTTTGCCGCTGAGCTAAATCCCCAGCCCCCTGCATTCTTGATTTACTCGAGTTTTAAGGACAGAATTATGATGTGCAATAACGAGGTAGTTATTCTACCCCATAAAATATAGCGACGTGTTCATAGACTACTAAGATGCCCTTTTGCATCCTGTGTCTTAGCAGATGGGGCAGACACAATTAGATGACACACATAGAATACCTCAAAGAAACCTGGGCATTTTCAGTGACTATTAAATATTATTTTTTATATTCTATCATGCAAGAATGAAACATCTCTGCCACCAAGAACCTCCCTATTTCATAAAATTTCTGTTGAAAGCCCTATTCTGTGGCAAATCAGACTTGAAACACAAATGCAACTTAAATTAATGCATTCCCTGCTTATTTTAGGCTCAACGTGGCTAGCATCTGGTGACCTTAACAACACTGTCTGAGAGTGAAGAAAATTACACATCTCCTCCTCAGGTACTAAACGTTCATTCGCAGCCATTACTGGTACAATTTGTTAAAAACAAAGAATACTTTTCATGAAAATACAGGAAGAATTGGAAAATAACATACATTTCTACGATTGCCAATATTCTATCTTTGAAACAATCAGCAAATAAATTGTACGTCTGATTACATATAAGACATGCCTAGCCTGGGGGTAATGGTTTGGACCTGCTTGGATTATACTAAAGACTATCAAAAACAGAGGAAGTTTTGTTACTTAACTACAGTAAAAAAAAAAAAAAAAAATATGTTTTCTGCAGTACTGGAGACTGAACCCAGGAAGAGCTGAGCTACATCTCCATAATTTTAAATTTTCATTTTGAGACAGAGTCTCACTCAGTTCTCCAGGCTGGGCTCACACTTTTGATCCTCCTGCCTCAGCTTCCAGAGCAGTCAGGATTACAAGTGTATATTATATATTTATAAGTGTTTCAGGACAATTCCTCTTCAGTCTGGACAGCCCAGGCCAGCCGGGCCTAGCCCACCTGTGGGGCTGCAGCCTGGGCGCACCTGAAAGCTATGAGTTCTGTTAGGATTTGGATCTTCATGTTCCCCCTGTGCTACGGGGCTGCTCCCCAGGGTAGGTGGGGGCAACCTTGAGAGGCAGGAACCTAGTGGAGGTCTTTGATCACTCCGGATGTGCTCAAAAGGGAACTGCGGGGCCCCGCCCCTTTCTTCGTTCTTTTTGATTTTTAGCTTTAGGCTGAGTGGTTTTTTTGCCCCGACAGTCTCCTGCCTGGTGTGCTCTTTTGCCACAGGCCCAGAGCAAGCGAGCAAACTGATCCCGGAATGAAACACCCACAACTGCAATCCAAAACAAAATTTTTCTCTGTATTATAGACCTCAGGTAGTTCATTATAGTGATGGAAAGCTAGCACAAGCATTTTCATAAAACAAATGTGGGAATAATGACTACATTATGAGATTTCAAATGTGAAGCCTGGGCCACACTGCTTACCACAAAATAGCCATGCTTCTTTGCTAAGATGTAGCCAGATGTAGGTTCTTTTAATGAGCTATACCTAAGATAAATGCCCATGAGCACACATTGAAAGAGATATCAGTTTTTAAGTGCATCAATTCATTTTATGTTGAGGTAAAAAAAAAATGAAACAGACAGGATATTTATGATTTTCCCTTCTTCTGTAAGACACAAACATTCTGAAAAGTAATAAAGTGAACTCCAGTTAGAGAATCAGCACTTAACTCTCAACACCTAACATATCCTAGATGGTGCTGGGAAACATGCACTTGGTGCTATCCACAAGGTGCCATCCTCCACAGGTTTCAGAGGCTTCATGCAGTGGCTGAATTCTCTAACAGCCTGAAAGTCATGGCAACATTTGTTTACCTTATGTGGCAACTGCAGACAATGAGAAAGATAGAGACATGAAAAACCTTTCCACCATGTGAGCATCCGCTGGTATCACACCAGGATGTCACAACTAATGTACTGACAAAAACCTCCAGGATTCAACTAGGTTGCTTATATCTTCCAGTCATAGAAACTCAGCCACTTTTAAAAACAAAGTCCAGTTAACTTGACACAGCTTCAAAGAGTGTAATACACAATAGGCAAAGCTATTTAGAAGACCAGGATTCAGCTGATGGGTAAGAAAGACATCAATTGTTATGTATTTATCCCTATTTCCGTGTAAAAATCAAGAGCACAAACTTTATTTACTGTGATGCTAGCAGACTTAGTAAAAGATGTCAATAATTGTGCCATAAGATAGGCATTCCATCTGAAAGATAACTTAGGTTACAAATAAATCACCAGTGAGGCATAACTTGTACATAACACATGGGCACATTTATTGAAACAATATTCAAAGGGTGGTTAAACAATCTTGGCAAAGCAAAGTTAGGGATCTTAATAAAAACTTTGGTTGTTCCTTCCTGACATAAATGTACTGCTGGTGCCTGATGGTTTGTTGAGGGGAAAAGTTAATGACTAAAAGTTTTTTTTAATGTTTTGACCAATTTTGCAGGCTTGTATGTGGTAATCTGAACAACTTATGTGAAGACAACAATTTGCAGTATAACAGCCATTGGTGAATTCCTACAATCTGGTCTAGTGACATTATGTATTGACTCTAATGTTCTTTTAAATTATTATTTTCTTATTCCCCTTAATGATTTGATCAATATTCTATTCTTACATCTGGTAATCTGAGCAACTTCACTGAAGATAACAGTATGCAGTATAAATACCACCATTAATCCCTGTCATTTGGTTTGAAACCCTGTATCATTTTTAATGTCCTTGCTTTGTTTTGTTTGTATTTTGCTGTTGTTCTTTTTTGGGGGTACTATTTTCTTTAAAATAAAAATTTAAAAGGCTCTGGGATGATCTGCAACAATCTCAGCATCAAACATGTTGTTCAGTTCGCTCTCAAAACTCAAGAGAGTGCCAATGTACTGTGTTGATTCTGTCTTTTTTGTCAGTGAAATTCAAATTTTTTTCAAATGTTGATGAAGATCAAAATAACTCAAGCAGCTTTTCAGACCTTGGAATCATATGTTCCTAAGGTAAAACTGAAATATCTGTATTTAAATAGCTCTACAAATGTTCCTGATGGAATGCAAATTTTTAATAATTTCATGTGAATTTGAAGGGAGGAAATATTCTCCATTATCATGGTATAATGTCTAATATAGAAACAAAAAATCTATGTACCTATTACAAAGTTAGGTTTTTAGTATAATCCCTTACTTTTGCTCCACTTTACCTTCCTTGAAGTAAGAATTATGTATCAAATTATCTTATTATTACAAGTTTCTGTCCAAATCCTTGTACTTTTTGTTTCATCTGAGTGACTGGCGTGTTTTCCGATGCACTGGTACTGCATCAAATACCCCTTTTCACATCGCATAGTGTCCTTTATCTCAGCTATGCTCTGGCTTCAATAGATCTTGGTGTCAGAATTCTAACCCTTGCTGTTTTGCCTGTCTTTCTGCCTGGTAAATTTTTGTCCACACCCTTTTGTTGTTAGCCTTCATGCAATCTTTGAAAAATGAATAAGTGGATCTCAGTGATACTCACATAATCATTTATTTACTTTACCCCATGTTGCACATACAGCAGTCAGATTGCCGGGATCCACAGTATCAACTGCATTATTACTGTTTATTCTAATCAGACTATGCAGTCAAATTACTGGGTCTTAAAGTGATTTGGACTAGTTCCTGGCTGTGTAGTAACATCATCTGTATATGTAGTTCATTAGTTTTATTTTCCTTTCATTTTCAAAGGCTACTTTGTTAAAAATTAATTTTAAAATTACACTAGATATTTATGATTCCAAATCAAAGATATAAAAAAAAGTTTACACAAAAAAGTCTATTTTCTATTCCTGACCCCTTTAACCCAGCCCGTACTTCCCACTTATGCACTTATTTGTTGTTTTTCCAACATTTATTTTTAATTAATAAACATGCATATATAGACATATGTATATATGTGTATGTATATATTCATGCAACACTGTGTTAGTCAACTCTTTGTCACTGAAAAAATCCCTGAGAAAAATCAACTTATAGGAGGTAAGATTTATTTTGGTTCACAATTTCAGAGGGTTCAGTCCATGGTCCCTGGATTCCATTGTTTCTGAGCCTGTGGTGAGTCAGAACATTCCAGCAGGGAATGTATGGTGCAGCAAAGGTCTTACCTTGTGGTAGACCAGAAGTACAGAGAGCAAGAGAGATGACAAGGCCAGGTACAAGAGGTACCCACCCAGGGCCCACCCAAGGACATACTTGCTTCGACTAAGACACATCTCCTCAATCTCCACCACCTCACAATAGCCCGTTAAATTATTAACCCATCAATGGGTTAGTCCATTGGTGAGGTCAGATCCCCTATGATCCAGTCACTTCCAAGAACCCCATCTCTGAATACTGCTACCAACACTGGGATCAAGCCTTCAGCACACGAGAAGTGGTAGCATGCATAGCTTTCTCTACTGTTTTCACTAAATAGTGTGTCCTGTAAATCATTTCTAGTGCATATAAACCCTGTTTGTCTATACAGTAAGCAATTCTCTAAGGAAATTATCCAGCAATGCTTTTCTCGGAATAGCACTGGGAAGACAGTAACTGTACTGACATTGCTTGTCACCGCTTTCCAGATGCTAGCCTTTCTTAGGTGAACACCACATTACGTCGATGCTACTGACTGTTACAACAGTCGGGGCAGTTTTCACATCTCAGGCAACCTCGAATAACACTTCACATTACAGGGTGGACTTCATGATTTCTCTGCATTCACTTACGGTATCTAATTGTCTTAAGACGGCTCCAAAATTCTATCATGCATCTGTCTATGCTCGTCTCCCTGAGACAGTGATGTACATATTCTTACAGAATCTGTGTCACAAAGACCCCACCAAAATAGCAATGGAATTTAGTCTGAAAAATTAACTTTGATAGAACTGAAAAATGGCACAAAATGGAGAGTATTTTTTTCTAATAAGGTTTTGTCATGTTGGTTGCCTGGCAAGTTTAAGAAGATGTAGGAAATAGCAAAGGGATAATTGTTGTGACATTTGGGATTGAGAATTTTATGTGGGAAGCACAGAGGGAAAATGAACTATGAATCTAAATAAAGCCAAAGCTCTTTTCTCTCTTGAGCTTAATCAGCTACCTTGCTTCAATGGAACACACTTCTGGCAGACCCTGGTCCCAGTCAAAAAACCATTAGTCAACTACTATGGAAAATTTTGCTACAACCGTTGCCAAGAGAAAAATGGAAATTCTTTCTCTGAGTCCTTAAAGCATTTTTATAGCTATAGTTCTCACTGAGGCACTAACTCATAACGTTTGTGTATCTTGCCTGTTTCATGAGTCTACGTCCTTTCTCATTAAGAAAGTTGTGTCTTATATTGGGACTCTGGCCCTTCCTAAGAATGTGTTGTGGGTATTATGCATATTCTAGAGAGACTTGCTGAGCTACACTGAACTAAAGCTACTCTAGCTTTAGAAAGAAGTAACAAGGAGCTGGTGGTAGAGCTTAGTGGCAGAGAACATGCTTAATCCCCAGCACTCTCCCTCACCAAAAAAAGTACCAGCTTAATCTTCCTAAAATGCTTTTTTGAAAAGCTGGATGAAACATTTAGTTTCAATTTTGCATTATTTTTCTTAAAAATTCTGAAAGAGCCTTTCGATTTACCTACTCAAAATTGACATTTAAATGTTCTCTTTTTGTCTCTTGTCTTTCCTTATTAAAAGCCTATATTACCATTTTTTAACACTGTATTTTGAACACCATGGTTACACAGTTTTTTACAGATCCATTCTGTTACCTATAGTTTGTTTTCATTTAAATTAGCACATACTGAAGATGCCCAAGTTATTGCTTAATTGTCAGAGAAAAAGAAACTATAATAAATAATACTGCAAGAACATTCTACTTTATTATTTAGAAGATTTTTTTAAAAAAATAACTTTAGCTACTCTTGTTACAGGTCATATCATTTATTCTCTTCTTGGAGAAAATGGAAAAGAGGTGGCTTATATTTTTGAATATCTTCTTTCCCCAAGTGGTTATTGAGTCTGTGTACACTTAAGATTTTTCTGTATTGTCTGCAGCTCTTTAGAGACTACATTTTTACAAGCATCTAATAAAAGAGAAATACCTAGACCTACTTATACAGTTAAATATTTACAGTTTGAGTTCAAAGATACAGAGTTGGAAAGAATGTTACTCTCACCTTCACCGCAGAGAAAAATCTGGACATAGGCAAATGAATGGCTTTTCTTGAGAATGAGATTTCAGACTGAAAAATCTAATCTGAACTCCAGAGTGAGGCAAGTGTCTAAAGGGAGACGCCAGACCCAACTGCAGACATTGGTCATTTAACAACCGAATTCTGCTCCTGTGACTAGGGCATTAAATGGGTTGGCCACTGAATGAAGAAGTATATAAAGTATGTTCATTACAGTATTCCAAACAAAGAAATGGTCAAAGGAAACTCCATCTTGACGACTTTACTTTTACCTGTATAACTTACACACAGTACTGTAGCGTGTATAACAGAACATAAAACTGCAGTACTGTACTGTATAGTACAATCAGCAAAAATGGCAGTACTGTGTAAACAAGGTGTACTGTCCCAAAAAAGACACCAAGACTCTACAGACAAGATGTATAAAACTAAACAACAACAACAACAAAAAGGCAGGTGGTGAGTCTGAAGAGGGAGCCTCGATAGTAAGTCTGAAGAGTCGTAATCAGGAAATGTCTTGTATTTGCTCACTGATGGGAGATGCCAAGAAATATCACGTGAGCCAGTAAAAGGATTCACCCAGAAATTTTTAACAAATTGCTTCAAGCTGGCTGTGGGCCGGAATAAGGGTGTGCACGGTCCTGCAGTCACTTCCTCCAGGACCCATCCGGCACTCACAGGGAAAAACAAGGCGAACGTGGAGGAAGAGCCTTCGTGGTGGGGACGTGGACACAGAACACAGCCACTTCTGAAGCTCTGGAGATTCACGGCCTCCACTTCCCTCTGAAACCAAAAGTTTGATCTGTGGAGGCTAAAGGGGCAAAAAGTGATCACCTGAGGGCACTGGAAAACCACTGCAACTGAAGCAGGGTGACATGAAAATAACGAAACTGGGAGCTATGAGGAGCGGCAGATGCAGTGCCCCACATCTGGAGGAAGGAACCCTGGGGAAGACCACACCCTCAGACCCAGGTTCCCAGTGCCTGGCTAGGCTTGATCAGGGCATGGAAGAAGGCATCCCTTGCTCACCACCAGAAGGAGTGTTGCACGAAAACAGCAGTGGGGTAGAGTGAGAAGAGGGCCACACACAGATCCGCAGGATCAAGCCAAGTGGAAGACACAAACCAGCTGGGGAGCAATGCTGAGGAAAACGCTCACACACTAGACTGCACCCTAAACATAAGGCAACCCTAAAGGAAAGTGCAGGCTATGGTACACTGAGGCGAACCACAGCGCTGGCATCAGCGGCGTAAGGAAAAGGATGAGCTCCTAATAAATGGTGCACAGGCACAGTTTTACAATGCTAATGATTCATTAGTGTCTACATTCTACCGTAAACGTGGCCCTTCACCCTGGAAAGATACAGCATTTGCTTGCAGAAAGGGTATGGCAGGAACTGTAGCTTGTGAGTCAAGGTCAAGTGGTGGAAGAACAATCATCTGGAGTTGGAAGGAAAGATTTAACAAGTGTAGCTACGTGACGTGCCTGAGTGTAGCTCATGACACACGCAGTCACTTCAGGGAGCTAAAGGATTTGGAAGCGTGTGCACTGCGTCTTCTACAGTCCAGGTTTGGCTGGGTGGAGTTTGCACTGTCCACCTACTGTTTCTTATGGATACATTTGCAGAGGAAAACATGGAACTCCTGTAATGCTCAAATTGCCCTTTAATGTATCAAGTATTTTGAAACAAATTCACATGCTTAAAAGCAAGCATTAGCCAAACTAGTCATATTCTGTTTCTACTTCGACATCTGTTTTTACATTTATCTCTTATCCTAATTTCCAGGCTCAAAGATGATCAAGAAGCCTGGTGTGGTGGCACACACCCGTAATCACAGAACTTGGGAGGCTGAAGCAGGAGGATAGCAGTGAGTCTGAGGCCATCCTGGAATATAAAATGAGTTCAAGACCAGCCTGAACTGCACAGTGAAACTGTGCAGTTTTAGGGCCTGGGGATTTAGCTCAGCGCCAAAAAGCGCCTGCCTGGCAAGCGCAAGGTCGTGAGTTCAGTTCCCGGTACCGGAGAAAAACCAAAAAAAAAAAAAAAAAAAAAAAACTGTGCAGTTTTGTCTCAAAAAAAAAAAAAAAAAAAAAAAGAGATGCCTTCCTACTTTATAAAAATTATTCATCTAACTATATCCTTGGTAATGGTTAAGTCCGTAGATCTCCTTGACTTTTGGCAGATATGACTCTAACACTTATTCCATCTCTCTATCAATCTTCCATATGAAAATGTCTCCCTCGGGCACCTTCTCTTCCCATTCACGCATAGCGTTTTCCTTTGGTTTGCCCTATGGTGCTCTCACTGTAGGCGCAAGAGTCATACCATCTGAAGAGAAACCAGAGGAGTGTGTGCTGTCACCCTCAGCACCTGCCTCATTCCTTAGTAAACTGAAGGGTCAAGTAACCCCACAGGTCGCCACCTTTTCTCGAGATGTCGCAACAGATTCCTTAGTTCCTTTTAAACTCTCAGCAGGATCAGCACAAAGGCTTCTGAAAGGTATTAATACCCTCCCTACTGACAGATTCACCAAGTTTTTCTATCACTTTCCCCTATCAGTTATGCATCTGATTCTTGATAATTGTATTGGTCTCCAGAGACTTCGCTAACAACTTGTCACCAAACGCTGTCCTAAAACAACAAAAGTTTATTCTCTCACCTTCTGAGAGGTGGAGTATGAAACCAAGAGGTCAGTGAGGCCCTGCTCTCTCTGAGACTAGGTGGAGTTCCCCTCACCTCGTTCACGCTGGGGCTGGAAGCCAGTGCACGGCGGCCCATGCGTGTCACTCTAACACCTGCATCTGCAGCACCTGCACCCCCCATGTGTTCCCAACCTTTCTAACAGGACACCAGTCACAGTGAATCTAAGGTCTGCCCTACTCCAATATGACCTCATGTTGACTCATTCTTGATTAGATTTTTTCAATAAGTTCAGATTCACAGGTAGCAAGAATTAGGGTTTCAACATATCTTTGTGGGGGCAATTTAGTCTGTTGACATTCATCTACACTTTCTTGAAACTCCTTTGTCCCTTTGCTTCCTAAACACACAGTACTTTAAAATTTTGCACCTTTACAAAGAATACAAAAATACTAAAAATTTTACATTGATTTTATATATCCTATATAATCTTCATAGCAATTCTCTTAGATAGATACAATTAGTTTTTGACCATTTCATGAATCATAAAATGGTAGCTAAGTGCCCGTGAATGCTGGGGTAGTCAACGAGCTAAAATTTAACCCAGGATACCTGGACCCAGTGATTTACACTGCACTGCACGTCTCCCTAATGAGTCCTAAACCACGGATCCAGGACACGAACTCACGGACAAGCAGGACTTCAGTGTTGGTCTTTGAAAACATGATCATAGCAGAAAACCCCAAAGTGCAAGAGACTTAGGAGAAAATGGCAAAAGAAAAAAGTGATATAACTTGTGAGAGTGTTTCAAAGTTTACAAAAAAAGGAGAAAGTCGGTAATTTAAGAGTAGAGTAAGTGTGGTCTTTAGGACAAGAAAATGTGACCTAGCTTACAAATCAAGGCGCTGGTCATTGCCAAGAAGAGGTCAAAAGAGAAGCTACACAAGGCGGTTTTTCTTTCATGTTCTGCACATCCAACCTCCAGAGCATCTAGCTCAGAGTACGTATTGGCAAACACTCTTAATCATTTCTCCATGCAAAGGCGTTTGGCTGCTTGAGAAGTACTCCACGGCATATTCTTTGGGGGTGCTCCAACAAATAAAAATACAAATCCCTCGTACCTGAAGCCAACAAATTTTTTATGTAATATTTACCCCTTCTGAGAAGCAACTATTTGTTTCTCACAGTGTAGTATATGCTGCATTGGGTTTTTAAAGGGTACTTTCTTTTATCTAATCTTTTGTTTTTTAAATGACTTCATTATTTCCTGGCTGCACTGATGCATAATTGACAAATAAATAGTGCATATATATTAAAGTGTACAATGTGATGTACTAATGTAATATTTACCACCTTAGCAAATTTCAAGCATACAGTATGTATTATTATCTATAGTCACCGTGGTGTACATTAGCTCTCCAGAACTTATTCATCTTAATTAAAAATGTGCAACCTTTGGCTAGCAAGGTCCCATTTCCCCCACCTCCCAGACCACTGGCAAATACCACTATCCTCATTGTTTCTATGCATGACTCTTTAGAGTCTACGTATATATGAAGTCATGTAGTGCCTATTCTTCTCTGTCTGACGTACTTCACAAAGCATAAGGCCCTCAAGTCTCATCTGTGGTGTTGCATGGCTCCATTTCCTTCTTCTTATGGTTGAACAATATGCCACTATGCACATGTACCACATTTTGTTTATCCACTCATCTACCAATACTGAGATTAGCTCCACATCTTAACTACAGTGAGTAATGTTGCAGTGAATACGGGGTCACAGCACTTATTTCATTTCCTTCACACATATCCTCAATAGTGGGGTTGCTGGACCATATAATTTTATTTTTAAAGTTTTGAGATCCTTCCATAATCTTTCCCACAATGCATATAACAATTTACTTTTGCACCAGTAGTATACAAAGGTTCCATCTTTTCCACAGCCTCATCACAGATTATCTCTGGTCTTTGTCTTTTAGTTATATTTTGTTTTGGTTTTAGTTTTGTTTTTTTTTTGTTTTTTGAGACAAGGTCTCATTGTGTACTTCAGGTTGGCCTAGAGCACATTATATAGCCCAGGTTGGCCTCAATCTCATGGCAGTCCTCCTGCTTCAGCCTCCCAAGTGCTGGGATTACATGCATGCACCATGTCCAGCTCTTGTCTTTTCTAGAATATCCATCCTGACAGGTATGGGGTAGTATTTCATTGTGGTTTAGAATTGCATTTCTCTATGATTAATGATGTCTGACACCTTTTCACGAATATGTTGTCAAGTTTTACATTTCCTTTGGAAAAATATCTATTGAGGTCCTTTGCTCATATTTAATTGGATTATTTGGACTTCTTGATATGAAGTTGCATGAGTTCCTGATATATTTATTTTGTTTATTAACCCCTTATCAGATATTATCAAATATTTTCTCCCATACTATAAGGAAATTAGAACATGTGATATAGCTAGCTTTATTCTTTTTCAAGATGGGTGTATCTATTCAGGGTCTTTTGTGGTTACAAAAGTTTAGAATTTGTTTCTGTGAAAAGATGTCATTGAAACTTTGAAAAAGATTTCATTGAACTTGTAGATTGCTTTGGGTGATATGGACATTTTAACAAAATTAATTTTTCTGACCCATGAATGCAAGATATCTTTCTGTTTGTGATGTTTATTTTAATTTCTTTTATCAGTGACTCATAGTTTCCAGTATAAAGATCTTTTACTTCATTGGTTAAATTTATAACTAAGTGTTGTACTGTTTTGATCCTATTATAAATTGGAATTTAAATGTTTTTTTCAGACAGTTCATTTTAGTGTACACAAATGCTACTAATTTTTATGTTGATTTTATATTCTGTAAATTCCCTATTTTTAAATTAGTTCTAACATTTTTGTGGTGCCCTCTTTAGGATTTTCTGTATAGAAGATCATGTCATCTTCAAACACAGACAACTTTACCTCTTAATTTCTGATTTAAGTGCCTTTTTTTTTTTTTTACCTAATTTTTCTGTCCAGAACATGCAGAACTATGTCAAATACCACTAGCAGGAGTGGACACCATTGTCTGTTTCAGATTTATTTTGGTTGCTTTCTCACTGCTGGGACAAAATACCCAACCCCCACAAGTTAAAGGAGGAAAAGTTTACTTTAGCTCACAGTTTGTAGAGGTTTTACTCCACAGTCAGCTGGCTCCAAGAAAAGGCTTTGTGGCTGAGGGGCACAGCAGAGGAGAAGCAGTCCGTGGCAGGGTAGGCAAGAAGCAGCCAGCAGTGAGCCTGCCCTTTCCTTTTAGGCTACAAGCCTATTGATCGGCGCCACCCATACGCAGGTTGGACCTTCCTATTGTCCACACCCAGAACTACGCTAAACCAGTCAGTGAACCACGGACCAGTTGCCATGCACTTATAATACAGTATCACACACTCACTATCTAGCCACTCCCAAAAGTCCCACCTGTGACTGCATGAGGCTTTGGAGGACACCTCTATATAAGCCATAGCAGGATCTTAGAGGACGTTTCCAGCTTTTTGCCACTGAGTATGATGTTAGCTATGGGCTTGTCCTATTCGATCTTTATTTGATTGAGATATATTTCTCTCATATGCAGTGTATTGAAAGTTTTTATAATGAAAGAATATTGAATTTTGTAAAAGTTCTTTTTATGCATCTATTGAAATGATAACATCATTTTTATCCTTCACTCAGTCAGTGGGCCATATCCTATTTACTGACTTGTGAATATTGAACTATAGTGGCAACCCAGGAGTGAATTCTGCTTGATCATGTGTATTATCCTTTTCATGTGTGATTGAGTTTGGCTTCTAGTATTTCAATCAGGATTGCTGCATCTAGTATTTGTTCATTAAGAATACTGGACTGTAATTTTCTTTTCTTATAGTATCCTTGGATGATATGGGGGTAGTGCTGGCCTCATACACTGAATGAGTTTGGGAGTGTTCCTTTAACTTCTAATTTCTCTGTTCCAAGGTTTTGGCATTAATCCTTTAAATGTTTTATAGAAAACAGCAATGAAGACTTCAAGTTCCAGGTTTTCCTTTGTTAGCAGCTTTTTGATTACTAATTCAATCTCGCTCATTATTGGTCTGCTCACTTTTTCTAATTTTCTGATTCAGTCTTGGTAGGCTGCATGTGTCTATAAATTTATTCATTTCCTCTAAATTATCCAATTTGTTGAGGTATAATTGTTCAAAACGTATCTTATGATCTTTTCTATCTCTGTGGTATCAGTTTGCAATGTCTCCTCTTTCTCTTATAACTTCATTGGAGTCTTCTCATTTTTCCACTGGACAGTCACTTGTGTCAGCAGGGCACAGCTTAGTGCTGCAATTTCTAAACTGCTGAGTGAAGTCAGTGTGAAATATGACCAAACTCCAAGTTTTAGCGTTGCTAAAAAAAATGAAAAGAGAAAAAGACAAGGGAAAAGGAGAAAAGATACACAGAGAAGAAAATCATAGAGTTGTGCCAAAATCACAATGACATACTGGCATCCGTTTAGCTAATGGCCAATAATTTGCAGGTGCACACGGACAGTTAACCTTTAAACACTGAAAGGCCCAAGAGAAATGTTCCTGACGTTACTTACGTACTCTGCTCACTAAATCGCTAGCCCAGCCAACCTCCTTTTGGCTCCCTCCGTTCCTTCCTCCTACTTCAGCCTCCATTCGCTTCTATACAGACCCCCATGCCAGCAATAGACACCTACGAACCATCTGCCAACGCTGCCTTCCCGCCTGCATTCATTTGGAAAATCAGCTTCAATCCCACCCCGTCAGGAAGCCTACTCCAGTTTGTGGGCAGGATCGTAAGAGTCAGTCTCAACATTTTAATGATGAGGATGTTTTATATGAAATGTTTTAACTTTTAACTCACACAATATAAGGTATTATTATTATGCCCATTTTAAAAAGGAAGAAATTAAAGCTTCAAACTGTTAAATGATTTGCCCATATTTCTTCAGATATAAAGGATAGCCTCAAACACAGGTCTTCTAATTGCTGTTGATATGAATTGTTATTTAAAACGCTAACATGTATTTTTAGTCTATTCTAATGAGTGTAAAAGACATTCAAATGATTATGCAAGTGCCCTATGAGCTCATAATAAATATTAAATCCATTCTTTTATAAAATGAATTTACTTCATACAATAGTAAACCAGGTGCAGGAAACTACCATGAGGACTGAATGGCATGGGGTCTAACTTTTTCTAAGCAACAGAGAGTACTATTTAGTGTTTCCATTTGCAAAGATGCAAGAAAAAATGCAGCTAAATCTCTGGGTGGGCCTCCTGGTAAATAACAACTATGTAAGATGCTCAAGATATCTTCATGGTGCCCTAAAGGTAAACATGACCGTAAGGGAAATTCAACAAAAAATGCCCCAAGAGAAAGCAGCAAATATTAAACAAATTACAGCAAAGTCATTTTCATTAAATTTTCATGCTTTTAACAGATATGATTGAGTCCCTTCAGCCAGTGGATGAAATTCAAGAGTGACCAGTGCAAAGAGGTCCAACCTCTGATCTCTAGGTTCCCATCTCTGCCCGTTTTCTCTAAACTTCCGGGCATCATGGACTTTTTGGTCTCCTGCTGCCTTGATTATCTTTCTGATGATGTCTCATTTCCTTTAGTTTGGGTGTCAGTGACTTCTGATTGCACCAATGAGCCGACTCTACAGTCTTTACAGGACAGGTATTAAAATTACTACATCAAAATTACTAGATAGTCATTAACACCATTTTGCAAATCCCTTTTGATGCTCAAATCCTCTTCTACTCTGTACTCAGTCTTAAGAGCAAGTTCTTCTTCAAACCTGTGACTGGGCTACGTTCTGGCTGCTCCACATCACAGCACACCACCTGAGCCAGGTGGATGGAAGGGTGTGTCGCTGTTCCAACAGTGAAGAGATTGTCAAAATCGCAACAACCACCCGGCTGGTGCCTTTAGGATTCAAGGATTTGGTCACATGACATAATGTAGCATCAAAGCCAAATGTACATTGGATCGACTCTTATTAATCTTCTGCAGGTTATAAAAATCATAGACACACATGGAGGACCTAACAGAGGAAGAGAAATGTGAGTTTAAAAGGAACAAAATACGGTAAAGATAAGAATAGGCAGAACAGGACTTCTGAAAGAGGAGACCGAGGCCACCATAAATCCACTTCCTCAAAAAGCAATGATATATACTACTGAAATAAAATTTCCTAGAGCTCTGGAAACTAACAAAAGTTTTGCAACAATCTGAGAAGCATTTATTCAGTGAAACTACACGCTATGGTGAGAACAGCAGTTCCTGCACTGCAGTTTGATCTACACTCCAACCCTTTCCACAGATCCACAACATGCTCGAACACCAGCAATCCCACAACCGAAGTAGCTGTGAAAACCAGCAGCAACGTGATCCATACCTGGACATCACAACATAACACAGGCAAGCTGCTGAAAGCCAAAAACAAAGAGAACACCCTGTAAGCATCAAAAGATAAACAAACAAGGAATCCTCAGTAGGTGACATTTCATCAGAAAACAAGAAGTCCAAACAGCAGTAACATGACATCTTTAAAGTGCTCAAAGAAAAAACTGCCAACCAAGAACTCTATATGCAAATTAAGACATTCTCAGAGAAAAACATAATTCATTACTAGCAGATCAGCCCTCTAAGAAATACTAAAGGAAATCCTTCAGATTGATATGAAAGGACATTAGAAGTAATTCAAATCCATACCATCAAGAAAGCCCACAAAATGAGAAAGGAAATTTGTAATTCTTATATAACACCTCCATATCTTATATATGTATATATAATATATAGAATGCTTACAGTCATTAATACAAAGATAAATAATGCAATTAAATGAGCAAAGGATGTGAATGGATATTTCTCCAACACACATATGCAAATGCCCAATACATACATGACAAGATGCTCAGAATAATTATTCATTAGGAAAATGTACATCAGAACTACAGTTAGCCAGTACACTGCTGCACATCTGTAACCCTAGCTGCACATCTGTAGCCCTAGCACTCTGGGAGGCTGAGACAAGAGGATCTCAAGTTCAAGCCCAGCTTGGGTACACAGACAGACTGTCTCAAAATAAAAATTTTAAAATTGGGCTGGAGATGTAGCTCAGAATTCTCTGTGGTCAATCCTCAGGACTGCAAAATAAAACAAACAACAAAACGAAAACAATATCAACAACAACAAAACACAGAGACACGTCAAACAAAAGCACAATTAAGTACTTCCTACCCCCTAGGGTGGCTTTATTAACAAAAGACAGGTGATAAATAATGGTGAAGATGTGGAAAAAGACCTACCTCGCACAGTACTGATTGATAGAAAATATCAAACTAAGACAACCACTCTGGAAAACAGCTTGGTTTCCCAGTGTAAACACGCAGTCCCAATACGACCTAACAATTCTAATCCTAGCTATATAATCAAATGAAGTGATAACTGTCTTAGTTACTTTCCTCATCACCGGGACAAAATCCCCAACATACACAACGGAGGGGAGAGGTTTACTGTGGCTCACAGTTTGCAGAGACTTCAGTTCACAGCCTGGTGGATCAAGGACAGGGCAGCAGGGCAAGGGGGACCCAGAGGGATAGCTGCTGGCCTCACGGTGTCCGGGAAGCAGAGACTAAAGGAGGACCCGGGAGGGAGGTAAACCCCAGGGAGCCACCTCCTCCAAGCAGGCTTTCCTCCCAACAGCAGGCCTGCCGCAAACCCACGTTATCCAGTCACCTTCCAAAAGCCGCACCAAAGCGTGCGTGAGAATCCTGGAAGACGTTAGAGATAAGCTACAACACCATGTCCACATAAAACCCTGTGCAGAGATATTCATAGCCGCATTATTCAGGATAGCTGGAAAGTGAAAACGACCCAAATGTCTATCCACTTGTCAATGGATAAACTGTGGTGTATCCACATAGTGGAATATTATTTAGCAATAAAAACTAATAAAGCTCTATTACATGTTATAAAGGAATTAACCTTAAAAACATTATAATAAGAGGGGCTGGGGATTTAGCTCAGTGGCAAAAGCGCCTGCCTGGCAAGCGCAAGGTCATGAGTTTGGTTCCTGGTACCGGAGAAAAACCAAAACCAAAAAAAAAAAAAACATTATAATAAGTAAATGTTAAACACAAAAGACCCTCTGCTGCATAAACTACTTATACAAAATGTCCAGAACAGACACATTTATAAAGATGGAAAATAGATTGTTAGTTTCCTAAAATTGGGGAATGGTAGTTAGAAAATTACTGCTAATGGGTATGAGCTTTTTTGGGGGTAAAAATGTTCTAAAATTAGAAGGCATGATTGTTGTACAAAATTGTGAGTATACTAAACATCATGAACTGTACCCTTTAAATGTATGAATATTACGGTATATGAACTGTAGCTCAATAAAACTCTTAAAAAAAAGAGTAAGGGCTAAAGTAGCTTTCATAGAATCACAGTCACATACTATAACTTGCAGGAGATTTGAAAAATTTTAACTAAAAATAATTAGCTATTATGCGTGGCAGAAATAGATCGTGATTTGCTGTGTAGACTGACAACTGCTGACCTTCCCCAATTTCTTACTAAGGCATCCACAGCAGGGACAGGCACTGTGCTGTATGAAGCAGACACTTTAAAACATTCTCGAAATGGACCAAAAGTAATCTTATTTCTTGGAACCATGAAAGTAAAAACAAGATAGCTTCAGCTTAAAAAGATTAAAGTTAGGGGCCGGGGAGCTCAGTGGCACAGTGCCTGCCTGGCAAGCACAAGGTCCTGAGTCCAACTGCTGGTACCAAAGGAAAAAAAAAAAAGACTAAAATTAGCCGGGTGTGGTGGCACACGCCTGTAATCCCAACACTCAGGAGGCTGAGGCAGGAGGATTGTTGAGAGTTCAAGACCAGCCTGGGCTACAAAGTGAGCTCAAGGCCAGCCTGAACTGCATAGGGAGACCCTGTCTCAAAAAGACAGAAAAAAAAAAGTACTGATTTGGCGAGGTGTGGTGGCACATGCCTGTAATCCCAGCACTCAGAGACTGAGGCAGGAGGATTGCTGCAAGTTTGAGGCCAGCCTGGGCTACAATGAGAGTTCAAGACCCGTCTGAACTGCATAGGGAGACCCTGTCTCAAAAAAACAAAAATAATTAATTAATTGATTAATTTAAAATTTTTTAAAATAAAAAGAATAAAACTTAAAGTATAACCATTGCAGCATCGTTTAGAACTGTAAAAACCTACATGACATTTAATATTCAATAACGCCCAAGTATCCCATTTATCTATGGCAGATTACTCAGCATTTATTCAGTGAAAGTTATAATTAAGAAGTCTACAGAGCTTCTTGCATAAGTAGTAATATATGTAGAAGGGGATGCCACAAATTGCATATGTATTATGATATTAGTAGCAACTATTTAGCATTTCAGACACTGCAATAAAAGTTAACTCATTGAATCCTCACCGTAACCCTTGGAAAGAAAGGTTATTGAGGAAACTGAGGCACAGACAGGTTAAGTAACACGTCTAGATCACCAAGCTTGCAAATTCAGCATTTAAATATGGGTCATTTGATTGGTTAGGTTACAGCTTTACCATGGAGTGCACTCCTTAGCTTCACATTCATCATTTACATGGTAAATCAAAATGTATGGTGAATATTTAAGTTAAAAGGTATTTACTACAACAAAAGACACACTGCCATTAATCCCTCCCACATTACTCTCCCTCATTTCCAACAAAGTTACCCATTGGTGAAGCACTTCGAGAAGTCTTCTTTCATGAATGTGCTTCCTTGTTCAGTCACAGCTGCTTCAATATCCTAAATCATTCACAATATTTACAACAATTCACATCAAATAAAAGCACTGCAGTGCTGACACCCACCTTATTCACTGAATTTGGGGCCTGTGCGACTTCTTGCTCTTCCCTAAAGCCAAAATGACCATGAAAGGTAAATCTTTTAAAAGGATTCAGGATATTGTAGCAGCTATGACAGTGCAATTAAGTTACAAAAGATGACTTCCACAACTGCTTCAGAAAGTGGCAAGAATGATGGGATAAATGTATTCAAAATAAGGAGGAGAATTCTATGCAGGATTAATGGTAATGTGTCTTTTACCATAGTGCATTTTTTAAAAAAAATTTTAATACTCATGTACACCTGGTGCTCGAATAAAACATGTTTATGGGTTAAGCTTGGGAGTAGGAGAGAGATTTAAATACAAAAATACTCAAGATTTGCTTGTAAGATTAGTAGTAAATTTTTGTGCTGTAATTTTTAATTTTTCTAAAATCCATATGCATTTTTATCTTTATACAAACGAGGGAGCAACCACAGTCTTATATTTCTACGATTACCATCCTTTCCTAGCTCCTTCAGGACAACATATTTCATGTATATCAGGAAAGCTTAATGCAAATGCAACACCAAGGAAAAAAAAGTCACCTTGAATCTATCTTAGGGAATGCGTAGTGTGATGTATCACAGCAAGCAATTTTACCTTGAATATATCTGCAGTGTTGGGTTTAAACAGCTGGTGTTTCCCAGACCCCAAAATAATAGGACCTGAAGATCGCGCTTCTCCATAGACACAGAGGAATACTACTGCTGTGGTCCCGGCATTCACAAGATCCCCGGTGGCAACTGTCACCTTCCAGTCTCCATCTGCAAAGGAAAAAACAAGCGAATACGAAGCAATGGAAGAAAACCTGAGTCATATTACGAAAACACAGCATTGTACTTAGTCTACTTAGTTACAAATTGAAGTTGGTACAATCAAGAGATACTGAAATAATTGCTTATTATGGACCTCCTTTTTGGTAGTAACCATATGAAAAAGTTTTGGAACGACTATAGGATTTTAATTATAGAAAATAGCAATAGGCGCTTCAGAAGAAGAGGTATAACGGGCAAAACAGCTGAGTTGAAGGCATTTAATGCTATGCATTTGGCTGAAAGATTTAGGAGTTTGCTTAATGTATCTCTTTCCAGCCTTTGGTTGGGATAAACAACAAACCTGGACTAGCAGCCATCATGAGGTGAGGGCATCCCTGTATCTGCATACAAGAATAACCCTGCCAAGCTAGGGCTAGCGCTCCTAACCACATAGTGATAAGGATGCACAGGGCCTAAAAACAAACAAAAAAGCCATTATCTTTTTTCATGAAAAATTGCTAAGTCCCCTTAGAGTTGGAATAAACCAACAGCAAGGGGGGAAACGCTGTACCTGAGGAGTAGGACTGAGTGAAGGAACTTGGGGGAGGGCAGATGGAAAGCTGGATTGGAAACAGGGAAAGACAATGCATCACGTGAGCAGAATAGCTCACTGAACTTCCTGCCAGGGAGCCTGGAAGCACAGAAAGGTCGAGACAAGCAAAGCACGACAGAAAACATCTTCCTAAAAGATCTATGCATTGCTCTGTGATTGGTCTAGGTAGAAAGACAAACTGAAATAGTATTCACTGAAGTATTTCATGCACTGTGGGAAACTGCACCGTGAACCCCTCAGCGGGCGACACCTCTGGCCCTGGCTCCTCACCACGTGGTCGAGCGTAAAAGGGCCCGGCACTGCCTGCCACAGTGCAGAACAGGGCACGCATCACTGCTCACCCTGCGCTACCCTTGGGGTGGGGAGCAATTTGAAGACGTCTTCTTTACTTCCAAAGGCCCATAAGCATGTCCTGCCTTGTGGTTAAAATTTACATTCCCAAACGGTGACTAAAATACATCACCATTCCAGACACGTGAGCTTTCAGTGACTCTTCCAGGAAGATGTTATCTTTCATTTCAGTCCATAATTCTACCCCGCTCCAGCCCACGCACCCACAAACATCACCGAAGGTCTCTAGCCAGTGCAAAACCACACAAGTAAATTGTGAGCAATGTTACGTGTGATAACAAGGACAGAAATGAAGTCTCAGCTCCGGAACACCAGAACAGAAATGGATTCCAAAGGGCTGAGCTTTACTGCTTCCACCCCATAGCCAGCTTGCGCTGAGAACCACACGCTCCTTGTGGGAAAGCAGGAGTCATGCAAGTTTCGAACTACCCCACTGAGGATTCCATGATGATACCAAATCTTACAGCAGCAAACCTCACACTTGCTCTTTGAAAGCATTTCTTTCCCTTTTTTAGGTCTTCTTTCCCAATTTCTCCTTAGCCTCTTCTCTTCCACACCCAGCCTTGCTGGGGAATTTTCATCCCATGCCATGGGGGGAGAGGGACGGGCATGAATGTACAGATAGGCTTGGATATCTTGTTCACTAAAACAGAGACACATGGGAAGGACCCCTGATTCACACAGTATTTCTGCACCCCTCCCTTTTGGAATTAGCATCTCACCAGGACACAAGCCTCAATGGCAGAATAAGTAACGAAGCATGTCTACAGTTATTTCTGTTGGTTTTCACGTGTTCTTGTCTGATACTAGAAAAAAATCTTTTTCATAATTTCTAAAATAGGCTTTAAAAATCTGATCACTTAACCTCTCTAAGAATGTTCTACTATCTAAAATACAAAATAATTAAGAACACTTGTACAAAATAACACAAACATTCTGAGTCATTATTTAAATTAAAAGTTCCACTATCCTGTGAAACAGTTATTTTTAACAGGGCTAAAAATAAGTTTATAGTTTTCTATTGCTTATGTGTCAAAATTACAAGCTTTTTTGTAATTTTCTAATGTAAAACTTCTTCACCAAAAAAGAATACAAATTCAGATATTTTGTCCATACAAGCTTTTTTTTCTTTTTTTACACTATCTGTTTAACTCCAAGGACTTATATAAAAAACACTGTCATCTGTTAATCTCTTTAGAAAGTTACTTCTAATGCTCCCAAAGGAAGAAAGCAGATTCAATGTACATGAAATTTAAATGTTTATCTTACATTTATGAGTGTTCTGGCAGGTTTTCGGAAAGTTGGCTGGTTATGCAATGAACAACTGCTGACAACCTAACTTACACACTGCCCCATCTCACACTTTGTTCACTGTCTCTCAGGCTTAACATTAACAGCGATTCCATCTGAAGAAATCCTGCCGTAGAAAAAAGGAAATCTTTTGGACATTACATCCCAAAAGGCTTATTTTTCTTTTGTGTTAACAATATTATGAAGGTAGTTTAGATGCACACTACGATCTCCCAATATTCCATCATACATTGGAATTTCTCCTCAATAGCGAAGTTTAACACTTCCACTGTTACAATAACGTGTGTGCTCTGCCATCTCCATGGTCATGGAGCTAAGAATAATCAATGCAGGTAGCACTGAACTAGCAAGTCCAAAGATTCATACACTGCTATGTCAACAACTGGAATCCCATTCATAACTGTGAGCCCACTGACCTGCAGATCTCAAGCTCCCAGATTACACACAAATGTTATGTTGTACATTCAGGTGCTATTCTAAGGCATCATGTGACTCCCATGGTGAAGTAAGACTTCATGTACTCTCTAGATCTTCTCTAATGTCAAGCTTGCTATTGATTCAATAACAAGGCACAGGAAAAAGTTCTTCCTTTGAAGAGATCAAGCAAAATATGGCCTCTGGGTCAAATCTGTCATCTGTTTGGGTAAAGTTTCAATGAAACAAAGCTCTGCTCACCTGTTTATACGGTGTCCCGTGACCTTTCACACTACAGCAGCAAAGCTGAGAAGGTGCAGCAAAGACCACGGGACTCACAAAGCCTAAAATGCACATTATCTGGTCCTTTACCATCCAAGCTGACTGACTCCTCCCTGGGCCATGAACATATTCAAAAATGTCTTCTCTAGCCTGCATTAGGACATGTGCTGATTCATATTTGATATGCAAGATTTAATGGATGGATGTGGAGGTACTAAATCCCCTTGACTTTCCAGCTCATGTCACAGTCTCCAGGCATGCCCACCAATCTATACATATGGGGGCTACTTTTCAAGACACGATCCAGACAGACCAAGCACATCCTGAAGTGACACATTACCCTGTTCAAGTAAGTGCTCGCTGACATCCAACCCACTCCCTCTCTTGCGAGGTGGTCGTTTTCTTGTCTAGCAAGAGGTGCAGTCTGTTTTTCTTGTTTTGAGCCCAGTCTGCTTTGGGCCAATACAATGCAGTAAAAGTGATATTCTTCACAGTTAAGTTGACCTGGGTCTGTCAGAATACTTTCCCTTGAGCCACTACCACTTGGACCCTGGGGCCAAGCTGTGGAAACTCAAGGTATATGGAAAGGTCTCACGTAAGTCAGCAACTGCGGCAGAGCTCTGAGACTTAGGCCTGTCCAGACAGCACAGGCGAGCCATCTCTAAGCACAGTTATATCTTTCAAGGTTTGCAGCCATGGCACTATCCAGCCGAAATCACATGAGAGGCTCCGAGCAAAAAATCAGCTCGATGAGTCATGTCAGCCCATGGAAAGGTGAACAGTAATAGAAAATATTGTTTTAAGTTGCTCAATTGTGGGGTGATTTCTTACACAGCAATAGGCAACTGGAAATGCTGCGGAAAGCAGTTCACAGATTAAGGCTCCCCATTCTCTTCTTAATAAAAGCTTTCTGTCGGGAGCTTGGTTATTAGCATGTACGCAAGGGGATGTGAATGAGGCACCCCTTCCATGTAGCCCAAGAAAAGGAAAAAAGAATAGATGAAAGGGCTGCCGTGAACGGTTTCCTCTGCAGTGTTATCAGCTGGAGGTTGATTCCAGCATGGCACTAGGGAGTGACTGCACTCTGGTGAGCAAGTCTCTATGCCTAGTGAGGTGTGTAGCCCTCTCTTAGATTTAACACCTCATCTTTGCCTTATTTTGTGCATTCTGTACCGGCGCACGTGCATTTCACTTTGCGGCTCCGAAAATTAACCCTGTTGTTGGATATAGAAACATCTGCACCTAGACACATTTTCAGTTACTTGGCAACTACCCACTGAGTGCTCAGAGAAGTGAGAGAGGATGCGTGTAAATTAAGTTCTTACCATGTGACTGTTAGTGTGGCATGGGGGGGGGGGGGGGGACTGACAACAGCTGTGTTAGATCACTGCCACGCTGAGAACAAACTACCGTACAGCCATGCTTGGCCTGACAGCGAGTCAGACAGCGAACACGGTTCGGTGGTGCTTAACAGAGCAGGACCCAGGAAGATGTCGTGAAAGTGAGAAAACCCCACAGGCCTCTGAGAGCGCAACCTTCTACTCCCTGATTACAATTAAGAGTGGATTGAGACAGCCTAACAGGGCCACTACCCCTCTGTGTGAAATATTTGTACCAGGGGGAGACGCTCAGTGTTGTGGGAGAGAAAGACGGAAAACTTCAGGAAATTTGGGGGTCAAAACCCTTTACTTAACCAACTCCACGTCCACGAAAGCCCCAGGAGGGCCCCGCAGATGTGAGCTGATGAGCTTGCCATGCCCTCTGTGCTCTGTAAATAGGGGTCAGGATAAATAAAACTTGCTCTGTCATCATGTCCAGAGCAGTGTTTTAGTATTACTTACTGACCAGCATGACTGTGAAATGTTTACTGAGCTTTTCAAAAATCGTGCCAATGCCCACTCTCAAATATGTACAGCCTCTCGGCCCTCCGCTGCACGCTTCTCATACTGTGACCTCTTTGTGCCAGGATTCAGCCTCTGAAAAGCTCCTTTCCATCCAGGACTTTGCCAAAATCCTTTCGCCAAGATGCCCGCCCTCTCCCACCGTGCTTCCTCCTCTCCTCTGACGAGTGCCTCATACACGCGGCCTCAGCGCGGAGGGCACACACTCTAGCAAGCACGGTCTCACACTCCTCCCTGTAAGGGAAAGAACACTGTCCTCCCTTTCACGCCCGACGGGACCCTGCCTCCTTTCCCTCCACCATCTGACACGTGCCTCTACAGACCAAGATCCTCTCACCTCCTGCCCCTGCCCACCCAGCCTGCAAGCCCCGCAGCTGAGGGCAACTTCCAGACGAAAGTGTCCCTGCATCTCCAGTGCCTAGTACAGCAGGCGCAGAGCAGCCGTGCAAAAAACGAACTTCTACAATGCTATGGGACCTGCTAAATATTGTTCAAAAGTGAAGTCTGCATGTGTGAGAAAGGATATTCAAGGTATTATGAAGGCTACTTCAGTGCAGTATATACCTTTCCCAAGAAATAACACGTCCTTCAGGTGATATGTCATCAGTGCCTTTTTTATATACAAAGGACTAGGATGTCGTTATTTGCCCGATAATTGTTCTTACTACTAGCACAAGATAATAGAAACAATTTTGGTCTCGTATCACTCACACTTTGAAGGGCATGTAAGTATATTTCAATGAGATTTAGCAAAGATATTGTGAACAAGACAGATTATTACTTTATTCTAATTTTCATTACTTTATCTCTAAATAATTCTATGTATCTAAACTGTAAGTCCTTCAAAACACAACCTTGTAAGAGGATCATGCAATTTATTTTACTTTTTAAGAGCATTATAAATATTTTTATTCTTTCAAAAACCAAACATCATTAATCCTATTACACATGTAAAGCAACAGTGAACTCGTGTGCTGACTACCATAGGAGCTGGAGGTGAATTTGACATAGAAGTAGATACAGTTATGATCCCTAGAATAACATGGTTTCATACAATGCTCAATTTTCTCCACTTTGAATACAGATAAAATTATCAGAAAACAATCTACTATGTATTTTATTTTGACCTTGCTTTACTGTTGGCATTGCCGGGAGTAGGTTTATCATTCACAGTTGTGTGACGGCATAAAGGCCTCTTGGAGGAAGACCGAGAAGATGCGAAGACCAGCCAACAGGTGAGGCATGGGCCTGCCCCAGCACACATGCACGCACTGTGGGACGGCAGCCCCCCTACGACGGGGGTACATCTGTCACAGTGAAAAATAAAGGTTCACAGGAAAAACTGAGGCACAGGGCTATACAATGATCTCCCCAAATGATGTAGCAACTAAGTGGTGTGGTCAGGATTCAGGGTCTGCACTGGAAACCAGGACATTCAGGGGCCTCCCCTCGTGTGAGCGTCTGCTACACACTGCTGCTGAGGTAGGACTACTACCTCATTTCACCTGCCTCGCTGTCTAGCACATTCAACTCTTCTTCAAATCTTACCCCTGTTGGAAAAGAGAATATGACAGTTAAATGCCAAATTCTTGCCCAGTGAGCTACACTCCCACTGACTGTCCTCCATCTGGACTGTAGTTGCTCAGTAGTAACATTTCTACCTTGCCTCTATCCCAAGCTGGTCCCTGATGCTTGCCGCCAAACCTCGCCCATGTCTCTGCCTCTTTTACCAGCCAGCTTTCCGTGGCTTTCATGGAACACTTGAATTGCCTTTCTTTGCATATTTACTAACAACTTCCAAGTGTTTTGTACCTTAACCTCCTAAACAAGTTTCATTGGGAACTACATTACAATGGGCTGGTCATTAGGATAACAACTCATGATCCTCAATGTATTTAGGATCCAAATCTTGACCTATGTATTCACACCTACATGAACTACCCAATTCTGCTAGGATTATCTATTGCTACATGACAAAACATCCTAAACCTAAACCAACAGTTTTTCTGCCAGTGAATCGACAGTCTGGGTCAGGCTTAGTAAAGAAGGATCACCTGCTTCAGTGTCTTCTGGGGCACCTCAGCTGAAGGCAGGAACACCTGGTTCCAATATGGCTCTCTCATGTAACCAGGAAGTTAGAGTTGGCTTCTAGCTGGTTTCAGTCAGGGCACAGGGCATGGCCTTTGTGTGTCTCCACAAAAACCTCTTCATGCAGTACACTAGCAGCCAAGATAAGCTCAAAAGTCTGCCACGGATGACAGATTCTTTGATAGGGGATTAGCAAGATTTTGGAAAAGCACATGGAACAGAAAATGTAGTTGTAGTTACGGACATTTTTAGCCTACACAATCTCCCTATCTACCTTCTCAGACTTGCCCATGTCAACATTTCTTAGCACCACTTGCCAACAAAGCTCTCTACACTAGTAGTTATCAGCTGAGGGTAAGTTTGCCCCTTGGGGACATCTGATGATGTCTGCAGACATTACTTTGAGGTCACAACTGAGCACATGTAATTGACAGTGGGCAGAAGTCGGGTACATCCTGTGATGTTTATAACAGTTCCCCACGACACAGAATTATCCAGACAAAATGTCAGTAATCCCAAGGCTGAGATGCCTCTGAGCCAGCCTGACTTAAGTGACTCTGCTTCACCTGGACCACACAGTACCGTCTGTGAGTTATCTGGCTGAGGAGTGTGCCCTCTGTGGCAATGTCTGGCTATCCCAAGGATGCTGAAGGTCTGTGTTACTGTTTCCAGGTCAAATCCCTCCCTTCCCCTGCTGTGTTGAACTAGGTGTATTCAGTGTGAGACAACGAAAGCTATGAACTAACATTCTAGAGTCAGTGTGGCCGAATCAGTACTCAAATACCAACCATTTAACATCCAGCGAAAGTGAAGCAAAAGCCAACAGAGCATCGCGTCATCCTCTTGGGTGCTCACCTGACTCTCCCTGGCATACCCATTCCAAAGGGCCTGGGCACCAAAGACGAAGGCACAACAAACATCAGGCCTCTGTCACGGAGAATCCCCCTTAACTAAAACAAGTTCACACACTGACGTCTCTTTCCCACCCTGCCCCGCTGGAATTTGGTTCAGGCTCCGCGTGTTGGGACTGATCCTGAAGATGGTTCCTTGGGCCTCTGAGCTTCACACACTACGCACACTTTTGTGAGATGCAGACTCTGAAGGCCCTCGGAAGCACCCACAGGGTTTCTTCATTTGCAGGAAACAAGACTGAGTCCAGAGGAAGAAGGTTCCAGCACAGGAGGCTGGGCAGTCACCTCAGCACCATCCACAGCATGATTGTGTTCTACATGATCCAGAGCACCGGGCAGGGCCAGCCGTCCCCATTTGACCGGGAAGGCACGATGGTGGTTCAGGGAGCTGTAGGTTCTTAATCATGCTTGGCTGAAGCTCATCATTAAATTTAATCTCCTGTCTTTGGGCAGACACTGTCTGGTTAGTGAAGCCACGTAAGTACAGATGGACAAGGAGAATCAACACGATCCTTTCACTTCTGGCCACAGTTTCCCGGATGGTATCTCTCACTACAAGCAACTAGTCTGGGCAAATTACATAAAAAAGCTCAAGTTTCCATTCCCAAGAATGAAAAACCCTCCACTGTCTAAAAACAGTAAAAGAGACTATAAGCAAAACGTGAGTCAGGATCACTCGGCACACAAGAAGGAGGGGGTCACACTTGTGATAAACGCAGGGCTCCAGGCCAGAAGCAAGGGAGGCTATGGCATGAACAAGAGGTGGGACTGGACCTGAGGGTTTTTAGTGCAACACAAGGGACTATGTCCTTGGCCAAAGGTCAAGCTCCAAGCAAATGTCAGCAAAGGAAGAACACCAAAAACCCAATCTGTCTCCACAAAGGTTGTGGGTTAAAAAAAAAAAAATGATTAATATGGAAAACAACAGTAAGAACAACATTCTCCCCTGACCTTTAAAACCGTCTTTTCACTTGGGTCTGGAATAAGGCTGAAAGCTAAAGATCTATAAATCTAGCCTAATGAATTACAACACAACAAAATAAATCCAAAGACATGGAAGGTAGATACCCATACACGCACTGTTAATGACCGAAGACAATTAGAAGCAGTTCCTTTTTAAAGCAAGAACAGTTCAGATGCTGGAAACAATCTACTAGCACTCAAATTCTACATAGGCTACTTGCCACCAGTGTGACTTTAGACAGCTTAAAAATCTCTGGGTCCTTCAGTTGCACCACCTGTAAAATGAAGTAACGATACCAGGTGCCTCGTGTGGTTATCATGAAGATTACACATTCGATTTACCTGAAACACTTAGACTATGCAGTCAGTCCTGCACATGTTCACCACTGACGCTGCCATTACTGCTTTGATCCATATTCTACCAGGGACCTACACAGCACTTAGGATGAGAAAAGATGCCATTTAATATATGATATGGCTGCCTGCCTGATCCTTCAAAAGTATCTTGAGAAAACATATTAGAATGAGCATTTGAATTTACTCTGCAATATAAAGTTATTAGCATTGATGTGGGGCAAGATGTAAGGACACTATGCAAAAGGCACTGTCAACAAGACATTCAGTCTAGTGATGCATATCAAAAATATCTCACAATGAAGTTCAGTTTGAGTAACGCAGAAGTTCTTCTATGAGAATGATTTTTACCTATACAAGTTATAAATATTTAGAATTATAAGGTATCATGATTAGGAACTATGTCTCCTTATAGGAGTTAACTAAACAGAGCTAAGAGTAATGATACATAATTGTATTCAATGATAATCACCTCAATATGAAGTTAAAATGAACCCAGCTGACTCCTTCTCTTGTCTTTCCTTTCTTAAACTAAAGGAGCATTTTGGTCTACCTTCTCCCTACTGCAACTACACAGAAGGACATGAATTTCAGCAACATGCTCCACACACATTCAAAATCCACAACTCGGGCTTCCTTTCAACACTCTTAGCCCCGGTGCAGTGTGGAACCTCAGTATTACAGCACTCACCCTCCCAGCTTCTTTCCACACCAGGCAGTACCTCACTGGCACAACTAACGTGCCTGCAGGATCACAGCCCAGGGAGTATTAAACATTACATTCTTCAGAATTTAAAAACTACATAACATAGAACCATTCACAAATTGTGACACTATCATGTGAACAAAACAACACGAATAAGTAATTCTAAGTAAACAAATAATAGTTTATTTTAATCAAAATTACACATGATAAAGCATAACTAACCAGCCTCTACATAAACAAACACCTCTTCTGTATAAGGTAATTTCATTATGCCTTCTAGATGTTGATTTTGTGGCTCAGATTATTGACAAATAACTGGATATTTTCAGCTTTAATTATAATAACCCAGTCTAAAATTATTAGATCTGTCTCATCAAGTTCTGGAAGTAATGGATAACCTTTCTATTTGAGATATCATTTCAAGCTTTATTACTTAAAAGCTTAAGAACCAGACCATTTGAGGCCTTTTAAATTTTTTAAGAGATTCTGAAAGATTAGTAAAATTATACCCATACATGCACAAACTCTTCCTTGTAAAATCAGTTTCAAAAAGTACAATATAAGCAGAAGTACAATCTTCAGTACAAATAAATGCAAATGTGACTTCAAGCTAGTTGCCACACAGGACACGAACTGTTTTTATCTCTGTAGCCAGTGTAATAAGTGTAAGTGTTTAAGAATATAATAATAATGTTAATCTTGACCAAGTTACTCAATGAAATGCACATTTTTTAAAACACAGAGGTTTATTTATCTGCATATATATTTGTTCATTTTGTTCAGATCAACTTTAAAATGTATACATATTAATAACACAATTCTTGGCTGATTTGAAGAGGATCTAATAGACAAGCTAAATGTAAAAGATTTAAAAAGAAAACTTACAAACTAATATGCAAACCAATAAAAAGTCCAACTAATAGAAATTAATCATTTGGAAAATGGTTACTTCCCCATATATCTAAATTAATTGAGGGACGTGTTAAGAAAAAAGCATCTGGGGCTAACGTTGCTCATTTATACAAAGCAAATTACACTTCAGTGCTTATTCCTGCACCCATGTAAAGTTTTTTAAACAATAGTTTAAGTGCAATAAAAATGTACTACAAAATTGTGCAAGCCAGGTGATGAGGAAAAAGGAATACATTATTTTAGAATATTAAAAGATGAAAAGTAGCAATGACATTTACCATTTTCTTCCTCTTGTATTTTAAGCTGATGATTTATTTGCATTTCTGCAAAAATAAAAGTGAAGCACAGTTAATAATAGATCTGTCTGACGATACTGTAAGTGGGGGAAAGAAGTGTGAGTTTAACTCTTTAACAGTGGCAGAACCTTAGGTTGATTTTCAACAAAGTAGAACATAAAGCATTGCTAAGAAACTCTTTAGATGTATTTGTATCTGCACCTTGAAGAATAACTGTAACTCTCATACAAAAAGGTACTCGTCTGAGAGTACTGGGGAATCATCTTCCAGGCTGTCCAGATGTAATAAAACCACCTTGTACTTTCTTCTACTGATGACTTCATGAATCCTCACCTTGAAGATAAAGTTCAATTTCTGAATAAATTATTCCTTGCGACATATAGGGAATCCACCTGAAGAATACGGAAAAATAAAAAAATTAATGTATTTTCTTGATTTTTTCCAATAAGCTTGATTCTGCATTGATTTTGCATTCTGCAAGGTAACTATAAAAACAGCTTTTTATAGTTACAGCCAAACACAAGCCAAACTGTTGCATACTCAACATTACACTAAAAATAGCCAGAACAGCGGCTGGAACCATAAAATACGATCTGCCTGGGGTCATCAGTCCTCGGTCACTAGCGCCTGTCAGTGCCACCGGGGCTGCAGCAGAGCACACGAAGGGCCTGGTGTGAACAGAGGCAAGAGCGCGTTGAAGATCTTGAGCCAGCCTAGAGAGGGTAGCCTGCCCACTGGCTTGTCACAGAACATAATTCCACCATGTGAATCTTTTCTCTCTGAAAGTCTTTGTCTTGCATTTACATGATTTCCTCTAAAATCTTCCTCAGTACCTTCAAAAAGAATTGTATTACATTAAAGTATGGTAAAAATGCTACCACTTTAGAAACTAGGCTTCAGGTAATAGCTCACAGATACCTTCCCTCTAAATCAGACAACCCTGTGCTAGAAGCTCCCTGTTGCAGGAAAAGTCAAGATTAGATTCAATAAACCAGCTTTCCTACTGACTGTTTCTGTGATCTTAGCCTCTTAAAGCTTCGTTTTGCTGACTAAATTACCCACTTCATAGAATTGTTATGAAGCTGAAATAAAAAGCCATGCAAAAGTATTCTACAAGCTATTAAGCAGTACATAACTGTAATTATTTTACCACAAACCCCACAGCTACTGCTATCCTTCATTAAACCGTTCATTCCTTCCATTTATCCATCCATCTGTCCACTGGGTAAGTTTGGGGAAAGTGCCTTCTGCGTGCCAGGCTCTTCGCTAACTGCAGAAGGTGCTTCCAAGTAAAGGAGGGGAACTGGTGTATGAAGATATAAATGCAATGCAATATCGTGAATGATGTAAGAGATACAAATAGAACAGGAGCAGAAAAGGCGACTCTAAACGCCTTTAAAGGAAAGCACAAAGGAATGAAGAGCAAGAAATTTCATCTATGAGGGGATATTTGAGGTGCAGTTGGGACGACAAGTAGATACCCGACAGGCAATGAGGTCAGAGAGGACGCTGCAGAACGAGGGAGGGTGGCCCTGGAAAAGGCGTGGAGATGTGATGAGATTCCGTGCAGCTGAGCGCCGGAAGCCGCTGGGTCAGACAGCTGGGGAGCCCGTGGGCAGGAGGGTGCTGAGGGTGCGCGGCACTCACTGATGGGGGAGGGGTCACAGAATCTGAAAACGTCACCGAATTTAGAGGCAGAGCTCTACTATACTGGCCTTCAAGTCACCAAACGAGATCAGACATGGCGCGTAAAAGTGAACTGTGGGCTCCTACGGTCTCCAGCTGTCAGGACCATTCACCTGTCAACTTTTCAAAAGCTGCAACAGATCCCATTTCCTCCTGACCACCGCAGCTCACGGTGTGCTTTCTCTCCCTCCCCTGGAATCCAGCATCACACACTACAACTTACCTTCCACATTTCGTCTACCTATAGTTATGTAAGCTTGCTTTATTGGTTGAGTTTTGGTTAATGTACCCATCTTTCCAGTTAGACTGTCTCCATAATGAGTTCATCAACCAGAATAAAGGTATTTGGTTTTATGTTTAAGGATATGTAACACAGGCTCTGGCCTTGCATGGAAATGCATGCTTGTAATGCTCGCTGCTCGGAGGCTGAGACAGCAGGATGTCGAGCCTGAGCCCAGCCTGGGCAACTTACGGAGACCTTGTCTCAAATAAAAAATACAAATGGCTAGGATGCAGCTCAGTGGTAGGGTGCTTGCCTAGCGTGCACGAGGCCCCAGGTTTAATCTCCAGTATCACAAAAGCCAAGGAGCAGAGAGGGAGCGAGGACGGCAAGGAGAGAGGGAAGAGGGAAAGGTGGATACAGTTCTGGATTAGGAGTGGGGCCAGACTCATTCCAGATCTCACTAACGATACAATCCTAACCCACAGACTCTCTTGATCTTTCTAAGCCACAGTTTCCCATTTGTAAACTGTGGATAATAACAATGATAACAATAATAATAATAGTAGTAGTACTAGTAATACACAATAGGAATGCAGGTTTAAATGCATACACACTTATCATGGTGTCTGACATACGATAAATGGTTAATAAATGTCAGTTAATACTGTATTTTTTCATCACCAAGTGCAACACCTTCTATGCAGCCGATAACGCAGCAAGTATATTTGGGGTGACTGGCAGTCCACCAACAACCGTCCCTCCTCCGGCAGCTGTGCTGAAAAGAGGTGGGCCTTGAGCACCATTCTGCTGTACCAGGGGACGCACTGGCCAGAGAAGGAAGGGATGCCTAGCCCAGGCGCAGTCAGTCTGATGTTCTCTCTTGAACTTGACCTAGAGATAGAGAACGGTGACCACACGGGGGCTCCTCAGTGTCGCTGAGGCCAGCTGGTACCACCGAACCCAGAGCTGGTCACAAGCCAGCGACACCAGAGAGCGGGACCCGATCTGCAGAAAGAACAGAGCTTTTTGATGAAGACTCCCTGACAATGCAGACACGGCGAGCGGCTCTTGCTGAGTTTAGCTGGTTCACGATGCCCAGGTTTATTTCTTAAACAGGGGTCCTCCTACGAATGTCACCGGCGAAGCTGTCCTTTCTAAAACTGCTTTAGTGAATTTCTCCTTCCTGCAAGCAAGCCAGGGTTTATAATCTGAATAAATTTTCCTGAAAATCACACTCCCTGGTCTTGTCTTTAATCTAGTCAATCCTTGAAAACCTCTCCTATGGTTTTTTCACAATATACTGGCCAAGAAACAATACAATACCCTTAAAGCCAGAGAAACATTGAGTACTGGGCACCTATTAAAAATTATTCCTTCTGGATTACTGTAGGCTCTGATGTCTCAAAAACTTGCAGTCATCAGGACTATTCAAACAATCTCCCTCGGGGGCCATCACTTCTATGAAATGCTTACAAAATAGTTTTATACTGCCATCAGATCTTTATTCTAAAAAAATCCTCTAACCATTCTGAATGAGAACAGGACAGTTTTTAGTTGCCCTAGATAAGAGTCGGTTGCAGCATGCACCTATTTTCTCCCACATATGTTTCTATAACCAAATGTGCTGCAATAGACCCTCCAAAACAAAAACAAGCCGAAGAGAACCAACCAAGGTTAGGAGTTAAAGATTGTGAGTCACGTTTCCTGCATTAGAACAAGAAGGTCCCCCCCACACACCCCCCCCAAACAGATGGGAAAAGTGGCTGGAGCAGTATGGTTTGAGAGGAGTAGAGCTGATATTAAAGGAAAGCAACAAAAAGCAGGCAAGAAATCTTTCTGGCCCTGGAACACCATACTACTAATGTAAGCACCAGCAGAAGAACACCTCCGTTCAGGAAAGGGTCCCCTTTCACTGGTCCAGCTAAAAGGAAGGCAGAAAAGCAAAGCTCTCTAAGTCTTTAAGACTAGAGAGGACACACCATGGAACGTGTCCTCCACCTAGACATGCTGGGGAAGAACATAAGAAGGCCAGGAGTGGTACAGATTATATTTTGTCTGACAAACATTTTAGACAGGGCAGCTGCTCAGACACACTGAAAACGGGAAAAGATATCCTTGCAGGCTCCGAATCTCCACCCCTACCCTGAAAAAAACGAGCAAGAGCACGCCTGGGCCTCGTTCCGTCAGTCTCCCGCCTTCATGGCTTGTCACTCTCGCACCACGGAGCGCCTCAAGCCGGCAAAAGAGCACAGAGACGGCAGCAGCGCAAACGCAGCCTCAGAACAGCACGCAATGATTAATAGTGGCCTCTTTGGGGAAAAAAATTAGCAAAGTCAAATGATTCCTCACTGTCTCACGATAATTTTTATTATTCTAGTCTCTCTGTAAAAATAATATTTTATATTTCTGTACTTAATCAAAATCTCTACATCATTTTTTACCTACGTTGCTGATCATTTCTTACCAGCAGTAAGAACGAAGCATGGAAAATGCTTTGCAAGCGATAAGAACAGTCTCCCTATTAGCCAGATAGGGAAAATACAACCGTTTGTATATAGGTTAATTACTGTGAAAGTAAATAAATGCATAAATTTTTTTAAAGAAACATCTGAGGATGCTACAGAAGGAACTCAAAGATTAGGTGACACCTAAGGTTTCTTCCTAGTGGGATTGCATTACGGTTTTGACTACTTTCTTCTTTCCTTCCTTTTATCCTTCCCCTATTTTTCTATAAATACTGGCCAAATTCCTCCTTGCTATAAGATACGCTGTTGGACAATAAAAAGAAATGTGTGAGACCCTTCCTTGAAGAAAGTTGTCATCTGGTACCTGAGACAAACACACTCGCTATGACAGTAACTAACACTATGTAATAAGTATTGCACAGAGGTTTAAACCAAGCCCTGGAGGATTTTTTTAAAAGGTAAAAATGAGCTCATCCTTGGTTGAGCAAGCAGAGAAAGCTTCATGGCACGGATAGCAGTTTGTCCTAGGCCTCAAAAGGTAAAGATTTCAATAAGCAAAAGAAAGAAAAAAAAAAAAGATTTCAATAAGCAGAGAAAGGATAAAGTGAGCTAAGATCTTCGAGGTATGATTAGCAGTGTCCCTGGAGAATATTTAGTCAAGGAAGCAAAACGCACTTTACTAAGGAGAACTGCAAGAGGATACTGGAAAGGTCAATGACTAAGGCGGGGAGTATAATTCATTTCAAACCTCTCAACACAAACTAACACTTGCACACAGGATGGCCTAGGTGTAAAGTTCCCTTTCCGACTGTAATTATGCAAGAGAAGGGCAGTGTTTCAACAGGATTCCCAGGTTCTATTCCTGTTCCTCTCCCCGAATGATTGTACTCAGCCCTGCTCTGCACAGGACTTAGCTTATAATTTATTCAAAACTTGACTAACTTACCACATACTTACTGAGCACCCACTATGTTGCATGTTTGTCTTGTGGACATTGAAGGTCCTTGCTTACAATCTCCTAAACGTCTTCAAGAATGATTTTCCTGCAATAACCACCAGAGATGACCCAGGGCAACTAAGCAAGGAAGATGCTTTGCAAGCGATGAGAACAGGGTCATGGAGGGGTGACTTTCCCCCCTGCAGGTGCACAGAACCTCTTACATCGAGTCGTGGCCCTGCTGGTACTTGAGACCTCAGTGATGCAACAATGGGGAAAGTGCCTCTTCCTGTCCAATAGCCAGGGTGAAGATACCACTGTCATAGGAGGTCATCCAGCAACTTTAATTTTTCAAGACTGAGATATATCCCCAGACAAATGAGCCATATTTTTCTTAAAAATCATACCTCTGCTAATTCTAAGAGCAACTGTTAGGCTCTTTGTTATTATTAACAGTTGAACTTGATAATTTAATGATCATTTTGTTTATATGTGTCTTAGTGAAATCAAAGAAGAGTTAGACCTTTTAGACTTCATGTTCTAATTCCAAATGTACCACGTTCTCCGATTTTTAGAGCTCATGTTGTCCTGATTAATACATGGTCCTTGGTTCAATTTATTACACGTATAAATTTAACCTATTCAGTTCCAGGAACCACAGTAGTAAGTGAAAGTCAAAGATATTGATCAGTCCAACCTTGAGAGAAAGTCTACTGAGAATTAGAAGAGTATGGTAGGTAGATAAGCACATTCACATCTACCTCAGCACAGCGAGTGCTGTGTTAACATCACACGTCTTCTGAAAGGTATACAGGAAAGTTGTACTACCCAAGCTGAGGCTTCAGAAAAGACTTCCCAGCAAGCACCGTGCAGTTTATGCCAATGCACCGGTGAAGACAGAGGTGAAGGGGCTCGGGACTACGGGTACCAGGAAAGGCCAAGAGTGAGGTGAGCGGAGACAGGACGGCATCAGCCGAGAACACACTGATGGCTGAGGACAGCAGCGCGGATCTGCGTCCGCAGGCTCTGGCAGGGCCGTGGCCCCGCTGTGTGGCTAAAGCTGGTTTCGGCTACCATGATCCCCACACAGTGCAACCGCAGGAATACAGTAAAGGGCTTCTTTGCTTCTCCTGCTCAAGCACCTGCCTCGTCTGCCCGCAAGGGCCTGGGCATTTTAGCAGAGTAACAGAGCCTTTCCCCAACAGTTAGTAGGAAGGTACTGAGGACTGGGAAACACTGCATGTAGACCTGGAATGGAGGCAGCCTTCCGTACCCCGAAGTGCCCAGGACTTGCTGATGGCTGATTCTATCCATAGGAATCTGCTTTAAGTCTCTTTATCTCCCACTTTACCCAAAGGAAATGATCTCAACTGTTTAAAGAAAAAGCAATGAGCACTGAGTCAAATTGGCAAGACCTCCTTACAGGTGTTAGCTGCAGTACCGCTCAGGAGCACGGTCTCGGCTCCGCTTTGCTCTTCAGGTTAATATGCCTCGGGGTCACTCCACCTACTGCACAGCTGACCAAGAGAAGACAGAGTGGGTCATGCCTCTCTGCCTTGACCAATCAAGTTATGTCTGGATTTTTTATCAGTTATTTGCATTTAACTTTTCAATTCCTACACCTATAGATTCTCCTTCTACTTAGAATTGCCTTAGGTAGGGCCTTTACCTCAAGAAACTTGTTCCTGAGAGCTCCTACCAGTGTCATGTCCCAAACCATCAGATCCAACAAGGTCTAACACTAAGGTCCCCGGCATTCCTCGTGTACAGGCAGAAAAGGTTGGCTGCAACTGCTTGCACATCTAGACCTCCCAAGACCAAGAGGGTTAACAAATCCATGTTATAAATCACACTGTTTCTGCACACACATACTGACATGCACGATATACATACATAATGCTACGAGCTTGATAATGCAGAAACACAGCGATCTCTAAGTTAATGCTAACTTACATTGTGGTAGTTACTCAAATAGTGTTCCCCCCAAATTCACATCTACGTAAACCCTCAGAATGTGATCTTTCTGGGAAGCAGCGACTTGCACATGTGACTGAGTAAACTGAGGTCACGCTGGAGCAGAGCGGTCATAGTCCAAAGACTAGCATCTGATAAGGAGAGACGCTGTCACAAAGGAAAGACAGCCGCGTGACAGCAAAGGCGGATAAAGGCCCGATGCATCAACAGCCATGGAACGCCAAGGGCTGTGAGCAGCCACCGGGAAGCTGGGAGAGGTCAGGAGAGGTTGTCTCCCATGCCCTGTAGGGGAAGAATGGCTTCGCCAACACCTGCACTTCTGACCACTTGCCTCTAAACTGTGAGAGAATACATTTCTGTTGTTTAAAAACACCAAGTGTGTGGGACTTCATTACAGCAGCCACAGGAAACTACAGTAATACAATTAATGCATAAGAATAGTCAAATGAATTTGTAAATTTACTTGAATGTTGACCCTAGTCAGATACAAATTTTTCTCACTCCAAACCTCAAATAGCCAAACCTTCGGTGTAAATGGCAGAAATTCGGTGGTATGTACTCTTCTCTATAGAGGCAGAAAAATAGTATTTTCAGGTATAGAAATAAAATGACAGCATAAGGACGTGGGTGCTCCCTGGAGGGGAGGGAGGGTGTGAGAGTCTGCAGGAAGCGTCTGTGGCGCACAGAAGCGCCTCCCCAGAGCTCAGCTCTCTCACCCAGGCGCTTCCCTACCTCGCTCACAAACGGACATGCATGTGGCGGTCTTGCCACTCCAACTCACAAGCACTGTAAATTCTTGCTCTTAAGGAAGCTCCAAGAAGCATGACCAAGATTATCCTTCCGCTTCCTTTCTGGAATATGCCCACCTGCATCGCAGACAAATGACTCACATCTCTGGGTGCCCAGCCCCCTGGACCTCAGACTGCAAGGAGACTGCCCAGCCCAGCCCCGCCATGCAGCCGCAAGTTCTCTTCTATCCTCCTGGATGCAGCCTTCCAGACTCCATGTTCCTTAGGGGATGCTGTCACCGACCTCTCGCATGCACACAGAACGCTCTGGGCTTAAAGAAACACTGTAAATAGTTTCAGAATGGTCCCTCTGCTGTAAGAAGGAAGCTTCTACGCTCCTGTTCTGTTCCTGCAGTTACATTCTTCATTTCTTTAAGAACTAAGGAAGTAGGATCTGTATACTCTCTTTATATCTACAGAACAGGAAGGAATGAGATTTTATAACTACTTTCTTCATCAGATTATCACATGAATGAGCACCAGTGCTATTATTTCTTCAGGACTTACCTTGTGCAAGGCATCAAATATCAGCATTTGATGGTCAGGATGATGTATTTTGGCCTGTTATTCTGGGCCATTTAATATATTTTGTAAATTTCTTCAGATATAATCCATTCACACTAATTAAGCTATCACTACGCCTCTTCCTTCCACACAGGACCATGTTAGACTCATAATAAGAAATAAGGTAGCAGAGATGGGTGAGTAGAGGCAGTGGGGTGATGGTGGTGGAGGCTGCGTGGATTGCATGAATGTACGTGCAGATAGCAATGGTGGCTATGCATAAATCTAGAGACTCCTTTAGTAGACTTTATACTTAAAAGAAATAAACTAAGTTGATGTGATCAAGTACAGCAGAATGGAGAAGTCCCTGGCTGAAGCACTCCCTAGTGATCAACAGACGTGCGGGAATAACATACAGTACCACCTCACACCTGGGTTGCCTGGGCACTGGGGTGGGAGCAGCTAGAGACATCCAAGTCCTCTTCACTGCTGTGCCCCTCATTATATAGGGAGGCTTGTGATACGCACAGCACAGAGTAACCACAGGGGAAAAGAAAAATTACTTGGTTTGTTTGTTTTTTGTCTTTTTGAGATAGGGTCTCCATATGCAGCTCAGGCTGGCCTTGCCCCCAGCCTGGTCTCAAACTCGAAATGATCCTCCTGCCTCAGCCTCCTGAGTGCTGGGATTATAAGTGTGTGCCACCACGCCCACTTGAAAAATTATTTTTGGGTGGATTTCCTAATCTACACCCTTGGATTCCTAGTGCTTGTTTTGCCTAATTTATGTTTTGCTTCACTTCCTATCGATAATCCATTTGAATGAAAGGCTACAGGACATCTCCAACACTGACAAACATAGCCCAAGTTTTTCACCCACGCATCCACAATAGATAGGGTTCTAATGAAGAAACTATTCATACTCGATCCCATTCATGAGTCTGGGACTGACTTCTTCTCTGTAATTGAGAGACTAAGCAAAAATAACAATAAGTGCCCATGCAGCCGAAAATGGGAGTTTTCTTGAGATAACAGAACTCAGCAAAGAACTAGAGAGCAAAGCTTCTTCCTACTCAAATAACTGCTGTTGATCTAAGCAAGACTGTTGATGAGATGTGCAGAGGGAAGAATCTGTGATGTCTGGGGCTCATACACAAGAGCAGTCGGGCCAGGTCAGGAAGGGAGGGAGTTTCTCCTGGGACTCACCTTACAGGGCTCACAGGAAAGCACAGCTTGTCTAGATTAAACCTTTGTCTTCCATACATTCTGTGCTAAAGTTCTTCTCTCTAAAATTCTCTACTCTAATCCCCTTATGAAATTTTTGTATCACTACAATCTTAGTAACTTAAAGAAGCCAAAAGTTAAACAAATATTCTCTCTATTTATGTACTAATGTGCAGTATTCAACTTTTGAGCTCTTGTGACACAGAATATTTTGGCAAAAAGATATAAGATGAGACATTCCTAAAATGCTTAGCAAGTGGTTATTTACTTAAACACACAATCAGTGACAAATGTTGCACAATGTGCGGTTCTGAGTAAATGATACAAATCCATAACCTACAGCACACACCACAGACACACACACACATGCGTGTTATCCACTGTGAAACACACTCCTCTGAAGTACCACAGAGGCCCGCCTTACCTTTCACAGGTGAAGGTGCACTCAGACGCAGCGCCGGGTTCCCTGACCACGACCTTCTCACAGTACCAGTACTGTGACTCGTCACCGGCCTCACAGCGCAGCAGCACCTTCTGCAGTTTCCCGAGCGACACTGCCTCTACCTCAAATTCATCAGCCTGGAGCAGGAGACAGAAAGCCACAGTAACAGCTGCAGTCCAGCAAACGATAAACACTGGCAACAGTCAGAGCCCGAGGCTGCCAGGAGCAGCACAAATTTTAAAAGAGATAATGTTACTGCAGTTAGCGTCAAAGAGAGCAACGAAGGAAGAAAAAGAAGCACATTATACTTTAGCTCTTAAAATACGTTTTGGCTGTTTTTTCTCTCTCGCAATTTTGTTTTATTCTCTTCCAGTATCTCCAGTGTGAACAACACACCCCGACAGCAGAGCTTCCTCCGGGTGCCTTCCTCTGACTTCAACCCCTCCCCGAGAAGCAGCTCATTAGGACGTGAGGTTGACAGCCACGGCACCTAAGGTAGAACATGTCCTTTCCACAAATACTGACATACTTTAAGCATGAAAGACTTTTTAAAAAATTTCCCCTCCTTTTCTTCCAGAAATCCCTTTGGTGCATTTTTCTCTGAATATGAAAATAAAGCACATTCTTCAGTTGGTTGTGAAAAAGCCCCCTCTAACCCTCATTCCTAAATAGAAAGAATTCCATTACGGGGACTTAGGGATGGTAACATCATGCATCTATGGCATCCCCGTTTCTTGCCCTGTTTCTCTTTTTGCTTCTTACTGCTTTACATTCATTCTGCTCCTCCCACTATTCGCTATTAGAATTAATCTGAATATCATCAATGTTTAATTTTCTGTCACCCAGTACATTGCACTTCTCTCCTCGAATTCTCCTGAATAGTGAAATGACAGAGCTCTTTCTAAACAGGTTCTTGATTACCTAACAATGTTTGGTTGGCTTCTCAAGCTATATTTCTCTTTCTTTCATTTCTTTTATTTCTTCTTTCTTTCCTTTCTTTCTGCCCCTGCACATAACCTCTCACACTCTTTCCTCCTTCTTTGCTGGGCACAAATATATCATCTATTACAAAAATCTGCTTTTTCTTCTTTCTTACATTCTCTTTGCTTCTCTGCAGCTTTTTCCCTGTCTTTCCTTCTTTTTCTTTTTTCTCACTTTTCCTAATTCCCAGCCTATTTTACATCAGTAGTATTCCCTTGTCTTCCTGAGCTATTAAAAACTTGAAAATTATTTAAATAAGTTTTATATGTTTATAGAGCATAGGATTATCTCTTTAGATGTTGTGATTACCAATAATCACAACATCCTGCTAGATTACCAATAATCACAAGATCTGCTAGGGACAGATCTTAGTACTCTGAATAGCATGAGTAGGTATCAGTACACTGAAGCCAAGGACACGTCAGAGGGAGAGACCCACCTGGCAAAGACATGTCTGTCACAGTGGCAGAGCTTTCTATCCCATCATGTCTACAACCTTTAACACAACAGTGATGGGAAAACAATGCGATAACATGCCTTCAAAATTCCTAACTCTAAAAAGATCTCACTAATACTGAGGCTATGAATTTCCACAGAACTCAAAAACTGATGAAAATGACTGGAGAGAGCAAGAGACAGACAAGCAGCGGAGTGAAACAGTAAGACGACCAACCAATTTAAAGATGTAACTAAGGCGCTGAATGCCGCTCACTAAATGGCCAAGTTTGTAGAAGAAACAAACAAGCCGCTGAATGAACCTGGAAAGACAACGCAGGGTACAAAAAACCACTTCAATAAAGAATTAGAGGATATGAAAGGAATCAAGCAGAAATCCTAGAAATTGAAAAAAACTGAATTGAAGAGCTTATCAGTAGGTGTAATCAGTCAGAAGGGAATAGCAGGACTTGAGGACAGGGTGATACAGTAGAACATTTATTCAGCAATACACAAAACACAGTGAGAAGATGATCCACGAGCTCCTACACGACTCTAAAACAACAAACCTACGGGTAACTGGAGTTGACGGAGAGCTGGAATCCAAAGGCTAAAAGGCATACTCACAAAAATTACTGCACAAGATTTTTCCAAGTCTAAGCAATGAGTGTGATACCAAGGTAAATGAGGCATTTAGAAACTGAAATCAACACAGCTAGAAAAGAACCTCTCCATGACACATCATAGTAAAAAAATCCTACAAATTCAGAACGAAGATGGGATATTAAAAGCTGTTAAGAGAAAATACCAAATGACTTCTGAAGGCAAACCCAGCAGTTTCTCAACACATTCTGAAAGGCTGGGAAAGTTTTCCATGCCCTAAAAGAAAAAAAATGCCAATCCAGATTTCTACACCCTGCAAAACTATCATTCAAAATAAATGAAGAAATAAAGATCTTTCACAACAAAGACAGATACATAAATTTATGAACACCAAAGCAACACTGCAGAAAATACTCAAGGGAAACAGAGTCTGTAAGTTAAACATCACCTAATATCCTAAAGGAAAGATTAATTCTCAGTAGGAGAGTAGTTAAATGAAGGAAAAATAAATCATCATTGGAAAAATAATACAATGACAGGAGTCAATAAGTAATTCTCAATGACAACTTTCAATGTAAATGGGCATTTCTCCCTAATCAAAAGACACAGAATGGCAGCTTGGACCAAAAAAAAAAAAAAAAAAAAAAAAAAAAAAAAAAAAAAAGAGAAAAAAGAAAAAAGAAAAAATAGAAGACACACATTCTTAATGTGGCAGTCCTCTACCAGGTCAGTTAAATATTCCTGGATACAAACTCACCCTCTCAAAGTACTCTCAAGGTAGGAACAAAGTAACGAGGATCAAAGTCATGGCAAATTCCACCCTCTTCCCCTAAGCCCTGAGTAAAAAACATCACTACTTCATCTAATCCCAATGATATCATCTTTCAAACCTGAAGATATTTTAAAACACTAACAATCTTAATTATTAGCTCAGGCTATCATTTGTCATTTGGACCTGGTGCTTTTTTTAACCCAACATCTTATCTTAAACCATAGTGGATGACACCCCCTACAAAAAAAATCCTGTAAGAAAAAAAGAGTAGTTGGGCATGGTGGCACACAGCTGCAATTCCAGCACTCAGGAGGCAGAGGTAGAACCATCCCGAGTTTGAGGCCAGCCTGGGATACACAAGCAAGTTCAAGTAAGTAGGCCAGCCGGTCCTATGTAGTAAGCCTCTGTCCAAAAAAACCCCAAAAAACCAAAAAACAAAAAAACCAAAAAAAAAACCTCACGCTAAAACCAAATAAACAAAAAATAAAGTACGCTTATGGGAAACAGAAGATGAGAACTGATTACATACACCAGAAGAAAGTT
>NW_004955454.1:13937963-13982719 GCF_000276665.1 Chinchilla lanigera | reverse complement strand
AGAAAAACCAAAAAAAAAAAAAAAAAAAAAAACTATATGCTGCCTGCAAGAGCTACACCTTGTCTACAAAGAAACACACAAGCTGAAATTAAAAGGATGAGTAATTACACTCCATGCAGTTGGAACCCAAAAAGAAGGAGGACTAGCTATTCTAATTTCTGAAAGTTGACATTAACCCAAAACTGATCAGAGGAGACAAAGAAGGAAAAAGATACTTTACTGATAAAAGGAACAACTCACACCAAAGAGATAACAATTGCAAGTATAGATGTACAGAATGTGAGTGTACTCAATTTCATAATACAAAAAAGGACAGATAGATACCAATGCAATCATAGTGTGGATTTTAATATCTCACAAATAGTTCAACTGGACAAAAAAATCTAAAAGATATATCAGTTAAATCACACCACAGAATAAATGGCTTTAAACATATCTACAGTGTTTCATCTAGCAACAACAGAATATACATTCTTCTTAGGTGTTTACAAAACTTCCTCCAAAATAGACCATATTTTATGCCATAAGGCATACCTTAATAAATAAAAACTGAATAATCTCTTCCACCCTATCAGATCACATGGAATAAAACTAAATAATCAATAGCAAAAAACCCATACAAACTACACAAACATATGAAGATTAAATAATACACTTCTGAATGATCAGTGGCGCATGGAAGAAAGACAAGCCAGGCGTGGTGGCGCATGCCTGTACCCCAACACTCAAAAGGCTGAGGCAGGTGGACTGTCATAGGTTCAAGGCCAGCATGAGCTTCATAGTGAGTTCAAGCCCAGTCTGAACTGCACAGCAAGACCCTATCTCAAAATAATATGAAGAAAAGACAAGAAAAATACAAAAATTCCTAGAATCAAATAACACTGGAAATACTTTTCAGACTTTGTAGTATATACACAAAGAAAACAATTGCAAGAGAAAAGTCCATATCTGTCAGTGCCTATGTTAGAGAAATGAAAGATCCCAAATAACCTAATGATGCATCTCAAGGTCCTAGAAAAGTAAAAATAACCAGAACCCCAAACCAGTAAAAGAAAAGAAATTATTAAAAGCAAAGCAGAGATCAATAAATTAAGTAAAAAAATATTAAAAAGCAATGAATCAGAGTTGGTTCTTTGACATATAAAATTGAACCAAGAAGAAGCTCCAAATGGACAAATAATGGAGAATGAAATTGATATAATAATAGAAACTCCACCACTAAGAAAAGCCCAGGCCCCAGTGGATTCATTGCTGAATTTTAAAAGAATGTCAGAGAAGAACTAATGTCAATATTCCTCTCTCAGATGAAATTGAAAGGGAAGGGACAGTGCAAAACTCAATTTTATGAAGCCAACAGTACCCTAATACCAAAACATATACAAATACTCAATCAAAAAAAAAAAAAGAAGAAGAAAGGAAAGGAAGGAGGTAGGGAGGGAGGGAGAGAAAGAGAAAGAGAAAGAAAAGGAAGGAAAGAAGGAAGGAAGAGAAAGAAAGAGAGAGAGAAAGAGAAAGAGAGAGAAAAATAAAGAAAGAAAGAGAGAAAGAGAAAGAAAGAGAGAGAAAAAGAAAGAAAGAAAGAAAGAAAGAAAGAAAGAAAGAAAGAAAGAAACTGAAAGAGGACACTGAATAACTGACTACAGGCCATTGTCCTTGAAGAATATATTTACAAAAATCCACAACAAAATGCTTGCAAACAGAATACAACAAATCATTAAAATCATCAGAAGTATCATACATCATGACCAAGTCATTTTATCCTTAGAATGCAACAATGGGACAGCACTCATAAATTAATAAATATAATACAACACAAAAAAATAAAATCAAGGATGAGAATCACATGATTATCTCAACAGCTGCAGAAAAGGCCTTTGACAAAAATTCAATATCCATTCATAAGAACCGTGACCTTTCCTCAAACTGATACAAGGGATTTATGACAAACCCACAGCAACATCATACTAAATAGGGACAGACTGAGAGCATTCTCTCTAAAATGGAATGAACCAAGGGTGTCCACTCTCACTGGTTCTCCTCTATATAGTACTTGAAACTCTAGGCAGAGTGCTCAGGCAAGAGAAAGAACTAGAGGATGAGAAAAGGAAAGGAAGAAGTTAAATTATCTCTTATTTGTAGATGATACAATCCCTTACATGTAAGACCCAAAAAAGCTCCACCAGATGACACTTACAGCTGATAAGCATATTCAACAAAGTGACAAGATCCAAAATCAGCAAACAAAGATCAACAGTATTTCTGTATACCAAAACTGAACCCAGTGATAAAGAAGTCAAGAAAACAATCCCATTCACAATAGTTTCAGAAAGATTAAAGACCTAGGAATGAACCTAACTAAGGAGGTAAAAAGCTTCTATAATGAAAAGTGTAGAAATGTGAACAAAGATATTGAAAGGTATATTAGAAAATGGAAGATATCCCCTATTCCTCAATAGAATCAATATCATCAATATCATCATATTACAAAGAATGGTAAGAAGATTTAATGCAATTCTTATCACATATCAACACCATTCTTCACAAAACTAGAAAAAAATTCTAAAATTTATATAGAACCAGAGGAGAACCAAAATAGCTAAAGCAACCCTGAGCAAAAAGAACAAACCAAGCAGTAGCACAATTCCTAAGTTCAAGTGATACCTTACAGCTATGGCAACAAAAACTATATGGTATTTGGCACAAAAATAGACACATAGGCCAGTGGAATACAACAGAAGATATAGAAACAATGCCCTCCATCCTCAGCCATGGAGATTTTATAAAGGAGCTAAAAATACACCCTGAAGAAAGAGAGCCTCTTTAGCAAATTGTGCTGGAAAAACTGCCTATCAATGTGAAAAATGCAACTACACCCATATTTCTCATCTTGTATTGAAAAATCAAATCAAAATGAATCAAAGACCCAGATATAGGACCAAAACCTAAACCTGCTTGAAGATAACACAGGGAAAATACCTGAAGCCGCAGGCATAGGCAAGGATTTCCAGAACAGAATGCCAATAGCATAACAAGTAGTACCAAGAATCAACAAGTGGGATTAACTTTCAAAGCAATAACCAGAGTGAAGAGACAGTCTAAAAAATGTGCCAGCTACTCTTCTGATGGAGAACTAATATCTAGAGTATACAAAGATGTCAAAAAATTAACCCCCCTCAGAGTAACCCAATCAAAAAGTGGGCTTATAAGCTGAATCAATACTTCTTTAAAGAAGTAAAACTGGCTAATAAGTACATGAAAAATGTTCATCCTCTTTGGCCATTAGGGAGATATACATGTCAAAACAATTCTGAGGTTCCATCTTGTCCAGAATGGCTATAATCAAGAACACAAAAAACCTACAAAGGCCAGAAAGGATAAAGGGAAAAAGAACCCTTCTACCTTGTTGACAGGAATGTTAACTTGTACACCAATTATGGAAACAGCATGGCTATTCCTCAAAAACTAAAAGTAGAAATTCCATTCAATCCAGCTGCATGTCTGCTGTGCTCCCCAAAAGAATTAAAGATTATAATACTCGAGTGATACATGCGCACCCATGTTACGGCAGTGCAACTCACAACAGCCACGCTCGGAGAAGTTTTTCCATAGATACCCATCAACGGACAAATGCATAAAGAAAATGTTGTAAATCTACACAGCGGAATTGCATTCAGCCATAAGGAAAAATGAATTCATGTCATTAGCAAGACAGTGGATGGACCTTGAAATGATAATATTAAATACGTCAGACACGTGAAGCTAACTTTTCCACATTTGGGGGTTTGAGGGACCCAAAATGTAAGTTAACGAGTAAAACAAAGGCAGACTTTAGAGATGCGGAAGAGTGGGAAGAGGAGAGACTACGAGATGAAGAGGGAGCTTGAAAAGGGAAAAATTTACATATATGTAGCAGTTCCCCACACTGAAGTACATATTATGTATTGCAAACATATATACATTTTTAAATAAAATAAATAGAATTGGTTTTTCATGACAAAAATGCACTAACATTTCGGGAGAGATGTGGGATCTAAAGGAAATGCTATCCTGATGCGAATAAACAGAATTCCTTCCTACACTGCCTCTTCATGGATTGTTGTTACTTTGAAGAACTATCCTAAAAGGAAAGGATCAGAAATTCAATCAGCTCTGAAAAATGTCTAGAAATGACAGCTGACTATCAGCCACGGTTACTCTATTTCACGGTAAAAATTTGTAAGTCCGGTATTGCTTGTATTACTCAAATGGAATGGGTTGTGTAACTGCCACCTGCACTTTTATCATGTTAAATTTCCCTTCGATAATCACACATATAATAAATGAGTCCCAACTTTTGGTTCTTTGCTACCGATGGAAACCGTGTCTTGTTTAGGGCAGGTGAAAACCACTCCTGGCCCAAAGACGATGCTGCTGTAAAGCAGGTAAGTACTGGCTGTGCACTTTGCTGGACGTGCCGTGATGATCCCATTTTCACTACTGGACTCCACGGCTGCCCTGCGAAGGGGACAGCGCATGGCGCACATCACCACCTGCTGCAGCTGTAGCGATGCTCTGCCCCATGTCCTCCGGAACCACTCCTGGGCTCATTCGTTGCTGTGGTAGACAGGTCAGGCATGCTGACTACCTGCTACCCCACTGCCCTGTGCCTCACGCTCCTTTGCCTGAAGGCTTCACATGGTGGGACAGTTCTGAGGGATGCTTCATAGGATTTCTGTGAAGAATCTTAGCAAGAAGGTGCCCCAGCAATAAGAGCTCACTATTATCTTTCACCGATGCCTCTCCTGTAACAGCCTACCGGCTTAGCAACTGTTTAGACTTAAACTGGGCCTCACTGTTTGGATTTATAAGCTGTCGTGCTTTGGTACAGTTGTGTACATCTTACTTATAGAGCCTCAACGTCCCTTTTTTGCACAGTACATCTTGTTATTACACTACTGCGTTTTTGCTGATTGCACTGCACAGTAAAGTACTACAGCCTTATGTCCTGTTATACGCTGCAGTACTGCATGTAAGAGTTACTCAAATAAAAGCAAAGCCACCAAGCCAGAGTTTCCTCTGAACATTTCTTTGCTCCGAGCACTGTAATGTACATACTGCACACAACTCCTCATTTAGTGACCAATTCATTTAACAGTCCAGTTACAGGAGCGGAACTCAGTCCTGTCATTAAATGAGGAAGGTGCGTACTGGCTTCTCTCCCTCTCTGCCGCAGTGTCCTCACTCCTTCACACCCCAGGGGTTAAGTAGATCATTTCCAGGTAAACTTCCTATGCCAAAGTTTTTGTCTCATGCTCATCTTTGGGGCAAACCTAAACTACTGTAAATACCTTTTTTTGTATCTTAAACTAACGTTAGGTTTGAACACATAATTTAAATGGGGTCTGTTAGTATGTTGCTGCTTTTAATTGTACCATTAATTGCACATTTAATTGCACATTAGACGCTGTTAGTATGCTGCTGCTTTTAGTTGTACCATTAGACACTATGCAAAGAAAATAACAACAACCAGCCCAGTCAGTGACTTAGGAAGTGGCTGGTGTGTAGCACTTCTGACAGTACAATTCCAAGGTTGTTGCCAGGTTTTTTGCTAGAAACCTCTTCAGACCATGTGACAATTCCATTACATCCCATGCACTGGAGAAAATACCTTAACAATATAAAATTTTAAATGAACCGGGGGGGGGGGGGCAGGGGTAGAACTTTCATGTCTCTAATTCTAAACTGTCAGATTGATACCATTAAGTTCACACTTCTGGTCTTCTTTATATACTCACTGCAATTATAGCTCCTACCCAATTTTAACTTCAGTCTTAGTGTAGTATCTGTTGGATGATATACCTAATAATGAACTGAGGAAAATCAATCATGAAAATGACTTAGAAAGTCTTAGCATGTCGTCCTGGTAACTTCACACGATGCGACACTGCCACAGAATGCTGCATGTGGCAAAACAAATAGCAGATCGCCAGGAGTGATGGATCCTTCACTATTTATCATGAACTGGGAGGGGAGGAGTCGGAATGACACAATGTCAATAGTTCTTCAGAGAATAATGTCACTGGTCACTGAGAATAATATTAATATCATGGCATCTAAAATTTTGTTTCTTTTCTAGTAAGTTCACTTGTTGTATTGGTCATTCTGCCAACACTAGTACAAAATACCTGACACCCACAACTTAAAGGAAGAAAGGTTTATTTCAGCTCATGGTTCTCAGAGGGTTCAGTCCATGGCTGGTTGGCTCCAAAGCCGCTGCAGCAGGGCAGAAGGGCATGGCATGGAAAGGTGCTGGGTCCATGGAGGACAGGAAGCAGAGACAGCAGGCAGGAGCAGGGCACAAGGGTACTCTTTCAGGTCCCACTCCCGGGAGCACAGCTGCTCACCTCCAGCACACTCGGTTGTTGATCTCATCAGTGAGTGAATCCAAAGATGACTACAGTGCCCCCATGATCAACCACCTTTCAGAAGCCACACCTCTGAGCAGATGAGACTCATGGGGGGGCGTTCAGGATATAAACCCAGCACTCTTCCCCCGGCCCCACAAAGGCTCGTGTCGATCTCGTGTGACATGCATTCGGTCTCTAGGAGTCACCTGTCCTAGCAGTTTCAGCAGTACTTTGGAAAAATTTAAATCCAAAGTCTCTGAAACTCAAGGCAAAATTTTAGCTATAAGTCTCTGTAAAAATAAAAAGAAGTTAAATAGGTCCAACAAAGAATGGCACAAGATAAACATTTGCATTCCAAAAGGGAGGAACAGGATGATAAAGGAGCCAGACTAAAGCAAGACGGAAACCCAGCGGAGCAAACAGTAAAGCCATATGTGGCCTCCGGGGCACACAGCCGTGAGATGCGAGTTCCAAAAGGTGTGAGCAGCCCTGGCCCTTTCACCTTGCTGGCTGCAGCCCCACGGCCTCCCTCTTGGGTTGGTTGTACTCATGGCCTGTAGCTCTCCCCAGCAGAGAGGATCCATGTGCCTGCAAGCTCCAACTTCCTGGCATTTCCACGGTACCTTCAGCTTTAATCTTACAGCTTTAGGCATCCCCCTCTAGCTGGTGCACTGCTTGGCTTCCCAGGCCTTATTTTGACATTGGGGTAAAAGCCTGCATGACCCCACTACTCCTGCATTCTTCACATCTGCAAGGTCAGCTTTACACGCCAAAGTCTGCAGGCAGCTCAAGCTGTAACCCGGCATTCTTGTCCAGCAGCATCAGCAGCCTCTGAGTGCCTTCAAGGCTGAACTCAGGGAAATACTTCCCTAGGTGCCCTGAATAAGCAGGGCCACCGGGGGCTCTCTTCTAGAGCAGTCTTTCAAAGGATTTTATCCTTTTACAGCCTGTGATGGGTGAGATCTTCCTTACTCCTTAAGATGCCCTCAAGACATCTTTCTTCTTGTCCTTGTACAGAGTACTGGCTCCTTCCTAGTAAACACTACTAATCTTTTCAACAGCCACATCCCTTCTGGCCCCATCTTCACATATAGCTCTTTATGAGCCCAAGTTGAAGTTTTTCAGTTATTTCTGCTCTTTCCTTTGCCCCTGATTCTCTCTGTAAATCTGGCCAAATGTAACCAGCAGTACTCAGGCCACAGCCTGAATGATTCAGCTGTCTTGAAATTTTCTCCACCAGATTAATCAACCTATCCCCTTTATTCTCAGTTGTGACAAAGTTTCAGGACATGGGTAAAATGAGGACACATTTTCTGGCAGAGAATAACACACATGGTCTCTAGTCCAATTGCCAAAGGAATCTTTGTTCCAAACTGAACGCTCAGGAGCTTGACCTTTACCACTCGCACGTCTATCAGCATTTTGGCTTTCTGAACTCCAACCGGAGTCACCCATCAGTCTCTGTGTATAGCCTTCTAGGGCTTCTCCACCTGGCATCTGAAAAGCTTTAAAGCAGTTCTAAAGGTTTCTAACCCATAAAGTCAGGTACAGTCACAGCAGTGATCACACTGTTGCGATCCTAATCTCCTGTATTAGTCACGCAGCTGGGACAAAATATCTGACAACCACAGCTTTAAGGAGGACAGTTTCATGTAGCCTCGTGGTCTTAGAGGACTCATTCCATGGCTGGTTGCTCCAAAGCAGACACAGCATGGCAGCAGGGCACTGCAGAGGACAGGCGCTTTCACCCCATGGCTGCCAAGGAGTAGAGGGAGAAGTGAAGAGCCAGGGACAAGAGTGCACCCTTTGGAGGCCACACCTCCAATGACCCACCTCCAGCCAGGCCCCGCCTCTAGACGGCACATTCAGCTATGGTACACACCAAGGGACAAACCACTGATGAGTGTGGTGCCCTGTGATCCAAGAACCTCCCCAAAGACTTCTGGGAGACATTCACAATCTAAGCCATAACGCTTGTCAAAGCGAAATGTAGGCATAATTTTTTTTGTCTCATCCAAAGCAGAACTGCCTTTCCTATTCATTCTAATGAAAGCTTTTGTGTAATCTACAGTGACAAATAAAATGCCTAGGTGAGAAACAATACACTCAAACTAGTTTAAGGAGTCTTCTTCCTTAAAACTTTAAGCAAAGACTTCCCAATCCTTAATTTCAGACCTCCATGTAGTATCTCCCTTCCATATACATCAGAGGAACATTAACGGGGTCTCTATCCCAAATAGCTAGTATCCAGAAAGAATCTATGTGAAAAGGATAAACGAGGATGATGAGGAATTTTGAAAATAACTATAATGTAATTGGATTTGAGATGTTAAAAGGAACAGGACGGCACTGTTAAGAGGTACAATGCCCTGGCATGGCCCGCCTTTCAGAGTAACGCTCCGTAGTTTTCAGTCCTGACGGAGCGTGCTCATACATACTGTCTCTGACGTCTTTCCAACACAGTTTGTTCTCTTCCTTATGCTGTCACTAATGTTTGATGTCTTTCTCCTTGTTCTATTATTCATTATAGGTTTTAGCATGCTATATTTTTCTTTTAAGAACAACTTCTAAAACAAAAAATATCATGAAGTCAGGTCAGGAAACATGTTAAAGATGTCCCAAAATTAGACTTGAAGAATGTCAAACACTTTTGGATTTTAACTCATAGGTGACTGTGATCAGGGCGCTTGGCAAGAACTTGAAAGAGTCCTTTACACAGACTCACCTGTCCTCTCTGGAATCTCACTGGCATGTTTGATTTGTGCAGCCGTCTAAGGCCCGAGTCTCCCCTCTCTCCATAGAGACAGAGAGAGACCTCCGCCTCTGTTTCTGCTTGTTTCAACTGCCCAGTGTAGACAAAGACATGGTATCTCACTACTGGTAAAGCAATGGGGAGAGAAAACAAGACGAAATCTATTACTTCACAGTTCATACAAGTAGTGCAGATCCGTGTGCTCTCAAGCTATATTTAAAAACACGATACTGTATGTTTCCTCAAATCTGGACTTTCTGCATATATTGAGAGACTTTTGACCCTTGGATTTTAACTATAAATGAGCATTTTTACATCATTAACATGCACTGGGGTTAATAGCTTTACCCAAAGGAGAAATAAAAGATTCTTTGAAAGGCTCTTCTTCTACATATGACATAGGACATTTTATACTTAGTATTTTAGAGAGGAGGGTGAAAATGTTATTGGATATAATGTTTAAAGTTCAAAATGATGCAAGTTCTGATGAGGAAATAAACTCAAGGTGAGTGATGGTATGAGGTGCCCAGTTAATCCCCCGAAGAGCCCGATGAGACAAGGCATGACATTTCTTATCTCTCACAGCCTCAGCCTCTGCGACAGTAGCTGGACCATAAGAACCATTTTGAGATATGTTTAATCCCAAGTCCACCGATGATTCATGCTGTGACAATGAAAAAGTCACTTCTCAGTGGGTAAAATAACTCTCTTAGAAGTAGGAAAAAGTATTCCGCAATAGTTCAGAAATAAATTCAAGCAGCTGCAAGGTTAAACATGACACATACATACACGTTACTGAATATTAATAATATACCTGGAAAGATGGGTTGTCCTTCTCTGATTACAGGAAGCTCACAAACAACATCTCCATCTGCTTGGATCGGAGACAAGCATGCGTTTGCTACAAAATCTAAGATCTTCTTGCTCTTTATATGCTGCATGGTTACCTGGGATTAGAAGAAACAGTGGTCAAGCTGCGTGATTTCCAACTTTTCACAGAAGTCGGAATTCAAAGTGCACGTCAGGCTCGGTAAAACATAACCTGTGTACTCCCGTGGTGGTGGAGGTGGTAGCTATTAGCAGTAATGGCATTCTAGTGGCTACTGTTTATTAGGCTGTTATTATTTGCCAAGTATTATTCTATGCGATTTATTTTAATCTCTTTTAATTATCACCAAGTAAACTGGTAAAATTCTTACATTTTAGGTAAGAAAACAGAAGCTTGAAAATATGAAATGCACTCGGTTGGATCTATCTCAGTTCTTCCTAAGGGAGTGCCCAAAAAGGTAATCCACAGGAAAACTCCAAAGAGAGTTTGTGTTCATGTTAGTCCAAAGCAAGCTATGCAGCAGAACCCGTTAAAGTTTTAATGCCTTTTCAATGTATTTATCTTTTTGTAGGCTGTGCTCCTCGCTGCCACAGCCAGAGTGCCCACATGTTCCAGCACACTCTCTATTCCTGCCTGCCCAGAGGATGCTCAAGGCACACCTCCTTTGGTGGCTGTTTCACCCAAACGCTGCCCCCATTACATTCTCCTTCACATCTGAGACCAGCAGAGGATGTTCCTTCCCGCCCGTCAACATGGGTGACTTGCCGCTCTCCTTTTAAGACATTAGTTAATATCGCAAATAAGGTCTTGACGCCCCCCATACTTTCCCCTGCGTCCTCTAGGAGCATGGGCTACCATGTTTCAGGTCACTGTTCTCAGACTTGCTGACCATAACCCTCCGTCTGCCTTTTCTGCTCTTTCTCAACCCTACCTTTAGGCTGTTTCAAGAGTTTAAATTAAAATCTGATCATTTTATACACTGCTCATGACTTTTTCAATAATCCTACCTATCATGTAAAATCCAAAGTTCTCAACACAACAAAGAGCTCATGACTGGGTCTAATCTTGCTAAATATTTCTTTTCTGTATCTAATTCTCTAGTCCTATTTATCTGTTTGGTTCATGAGCTAGAACTATGTCTTCTCCTAATGGGCTTTGTACATACTGTTACCTGCTTATCTCTTATTTGTACATACTCTTAGCTTTCTTCTCACTTACCGCATTGAGCATGCCTGGCATTCACTACATAGCTTAGACAGAACCTTTCTAACAAGTCTTTTGTGAGCCCCCACTCTGGTTAGGCACCTTACTTTGTGAACTACGGCAGGCTACCCCTTTCATGACTTAACACCTTCAACTGACTTTGAGAAAAGAGACCTTGTCCGACTCGCGCTGGTACTTCCTCACGCTTTCACAGGGCAGTCGTGGGATGAGTGCTAAACAGATGATTAAATGAGTAATGAAACCGGTATTTGTCAACACAGGTGATGAGACTAAATCAGAGATCTGATTATCCAAGCTTGATTTCATCTGTCTCTCACCAGGCAAGAGGCCGTGAAAACACTTTTTAAGAAATAATAACTATTTCACAAGGTTATAAAGAACAGATAACATTATATATAAGAAATGTGCAAAAGTTATATAAACTATATAAATTCTTAACACTAGCCAAATTTACACATAAATATAAAAGATGTTCATGAAATATATACTCCTAAATTTGGATATGCCTCCAACCCCCATGCACCATAGCATATTACACTTTACCTTCAAGGAAATTCAATAGAAAATTCAGTATACCTGGATAAAAAAACCGATCCTGAGGACATGTATTCTTTTCAGTCCCATTTAGATACAATACTCAAACACAACTGGTTTTGGCCCTCTGCCAAAGCACAAGAAACAATAGCTGCTCTACTGTTCCAGAGATTGGAGAGATGGCCAGAGCTGGGGACTGAAAGGAGAGTGATCAGCATCTGACAGCTGAAGCCTACTTTATGGCTATCTTTTTGCTAAGGCTTCAGCAGTGAGAGAGGACATTTAATCCTTTTTATTTTTCTTCCTAGAGCCAATGAGATCTATTACTTTGCTTTATTTGGGGCTGAAAGAGATGCTGCTGCCTAAGCTAGGAATATACTCCTCAAAAGTCTGAAAACAAAATTACAAATATATATATATATATATATAAAACCAAGAGTGCAGGAGGGGGGTTCCCAGCCCTCCTGCCTGGTGTGTGCGCATGACTCTGCCAGTGGGAACAACAAACCTCACCTTCATCGCAGGAAAATTCCCTCCAGGGATGCGCACAGCTCCATACTAGCATGGTTGGGAGTTTAACAGAGAAAAACTGTCTCTATCATCAAGAAAATTATATAGCTTATCTGTGAGGTATAGAACCAAAATAGTTAAATAATATGATATGACATTAAAGAAGAATATTAACAAACATGTATTAAATTCTATATAGGTTCTATACAGGTTTCAAATACTGCAGGATATAGTAAGAATTTCAGATGGAACCAGATGTTTTGTCATAAATGGTCAAGGTAACCTTTATAGATTCTAGAGTTGAAGTCTTCCCTATGAAATATAAAATTGTTATGTTTATTCTATGTAAAACTCCACTAGCTTCTTCCTTTATAGTATACTCTCTGTGAAAATTGTCAGTAAGTCTGATATCAGAGTCATCGTACTTTCAACTCAGAGGTACTCTTTGAGAGAGTCTTGCTGACTTTACATAAGCACAATCCCACTGGCTACCCTTGAAACCCTCTAGCGCAGGGGCTCGAAGTGAACTCCAATTACCTTCGAAGCCAGGCCGTCTCAAAACGGAGACAGAATCTAAGTTAATGTAGTCTTTTTAAAGGGAAAATGCAGGCATTCTCAGCCAGCTGAGATTTTTGCCCCCGGATGACATACGATAGTGTCTGTAATCATTTTTGGTGTCACAATTTGGTTACGAGGGGAAGAGAGGTACTGGGATGTGCTTGGCAGAGATCAGAGATGACCGTAAACATTCTCCAGTGCACAAGACAGCGTCCCACAGCAAGGAATCGTCCGACCCCAACTGTCAGTAGTGCCAAAGCTGGAAAACCCTTGGATACAGAGATAATGCCTTAGTAAATAGTTCCATAGTTAGAGTGATACAAGGAGAGAGAGAGATCTTATCTCAGTGTATGGCCTTAGGTAGAAGTTTCACAGATAACCTGTGACCTTCATGTGCTTGTACGAAATATCAGCATTGGAACCTGTTTCACCAGACTAAAGATTGCTTTATGTAAAAAAAATAAGATGGGAACACCTCATGGGAAATAGTTTGTAAGCTACAAATGACTAGACACATGGCATCACTTCCCAAAGCAGGGTTTTCTCGTAAAGTCGTTAACAGCCAGGAGTCCGGTAAGAGTGTCATCTCAGAAGCTCAGTCTCTCTCTTCTCCACCTCCTCTTCCTCCTCACCATACTCCTCTTCCTCTTTTATCTCCTCTTCCTCCTCTTCCTCCTCCTCCTCCTTCTTTCTGTCTCTCTCCCCGTCTCTCTCTCTCACATCCTGTCCCAACAACAAAGTTCTTCAATTTCTTTATTCTCCCGGATCCTTGGCTGTAAGATTCTTACACGCTTCTCTTAAAATGGTTCCCAGTCTGGTCATTTCTGTAACTCAGTCAAGAACACAGAAGAAAAGAGGGTCTGTTCCTGTCTAAACTTCAGATGCTGGCACTAACCCAGGTATTCTTCCTGGCTTTACCTCTCCTGTTAAGGTTCTCCAGTTAGCTCTTCCCCCAGTTGTCTTTTTTGCCTATCCTTGATGTCAAGCAAGACAAGCACTGAAGTAAGGATAGAATCGGGCAGGTTCTAAGGATCAGATGGGAAACAGGGCCATGCTGGGAGCCAGAAAATTCAGGGTCATGAGGACAGAGCGAACCAGCCACACTGGACTGGCTGCTCATCCTTCCTGCCCATGAGAATTGAGACTAAATACAATTATTAATAACCAACAACAGTTACCATCATCTATACTGTATTCTACTTTGCATATTTTATTTACACCTAAATTTCATATATTTTATTTAAACCTAAATTTAAAACACCCTTCACATATTTTATTTAAACCTAAATTTCATCTTGACTTCTGTTACAGGAGAAATGATATACGACCAAATCAAAGGAACGCTTTCTGAGGGCTGCGCAGCTACAGTTTTATGCTCAGTGCTGGATGTACTATGAAGAATGTCTTAGGACGAGAAAGGCTGAGAAAAACGTGTTTGAGAAATTCTGCTCTGAAGTGGCATATACCTTTTCCTCCATACAACAATGTAATGCATCTACTCTCCTTATACACTCACTATACACAGAGCTTTCTCTAAAAAATAAAGACAAACACGCACCAACAGATTTGCTGGACACTGAAAATGTTTCTAGCACTCTATGAGGTTGGGCCCTGGGGAGTGGAGCATGAGTATCTAGGTCAGTCTTTAGTAGCTTCTTTCTGGAGTCGGAAGTATGAAAATATAATACGATTTCGATGTGCTCTCATAGAACAAGTGTCCTTGCAAATCAGATGCAGAATCAACACCTGACTCTCAGCCCCCTTCCTTCTCCTCTTGGGCCTCGTGCTAACCCCTATTTGCTACAAGGACTGTGTGAAGGATCAGCTACGGTATTCACAACTGACAGAAGGACTACCAAAGGCAATCACTTATCCTTGGTTCAGATAAGCTGGCGCAGCTTTGAGGATGCTTCTATAAACTGCTGGAGTCTTCTGAGATTAAACATTTGACGAGAGATTCTGTGAGAAGAAGCTGGTGCTTCCTGCTGCTCAGTGGACTAGAAAATCCTCAAAAACAAACTATTTTTCTTCCCGCATTTCAGAAATTGCTCTTTCCCTTCAGTGCTCCTTTCTAGAACCCTGAAGGAAAAACTGAAAATGAAAAGGCACTGTAAACACTCAGGAGATGCCCTGAAACTTCAGACTAACTAAAGTCATCCCTTACCTACTTTAGCTAATCTCAGGCTGCCTGTAGCTCACATTACATAGGTTATAGTACCCTATAAAACAATAATAGTTTTAAAATATTAGCAAAGTCACCAAAGCCTGTGACCTATTATAATGTAAAGACTCAGAAGAATGCAAAGGTTTCAAGAGCACTCCTTTCCCATCTGAGTCATGTCATGCAGGTAACATGTAGCACAGCCAGCAGGTGAAGGCAGCACAGGGCCCAGTGCAGAAGCAGCTGTGCACTGCTCTCGTCACTCACCGTGGGAATGGGTCAGTGCTCCAGAACACTCCAGATCACATCTTCACCTAACTGACACACACCAGGCTCAGCATGTAAGGTCGCCCCTGAATCCCTACACCAAGGATGTGTGCTTCCTTCAATTAACATTAACACTTTACAAAGTATGTCATGTGTGTTAAATACGTGTTAAGTGAACAAAATGTGTTTTATTAATTTATTCATTCCATAAATATTTATTCAATATCTACTACCTGTGAGGCACTATTTTAAGAGTTAAAAGTTCCTCTTCTCATGTCACTTTCTAGTAGACATTAAACAATAAACAAAACCTTACAGTAAGTGATAAGTTACGAAGCTTATAAACAAGGCTATTGTTGTCCGGAGTCCTGAGGTGCTCTCTCTGGGTTTTAAGGCAAAGGCTACTCCGGTACAGGAGACCAGTCTGACTTGAGCATCATGAACAAGGGCAGAGAGGTGGACAGGGGACAAATTAGGGGGGAAACACGATCAGACTGAAACTCTCAAAAGCTCACTCGCCTGTCCCTGAAGCCTAGACCCCATGGTGTGAGAGAAGAGTTGAAGGGTTATTACAAGGAACTTTTTCAGCAAAGAGAAAAGGAAAAATGGCAACTTGGATTAAAATGAAGTAATAAGATGGAGAAAAACAGATGAAATTGAGATGACTTAGTAATGGTCCACAGGATTCCTTAGGGGTTAAATTTGGGAGCCAAAGAAACAGACAATCCAGGAAAACCTACAGGATTCTGGCTTGAATAACTAGGTAAATGGAGGATGGCGAGTAGGCGGGAGGGAGGAACAGCCTCAGCAGCAGACCTAGAGTCCTGACTGACTTTGTTCAGGTGATTCGCACAAACTGTGGGACACAGCAAGTACAGCTGAACCCTACTTCACAGTAGGAAAGATGAAGAAAAGTGATCAGCTGACTTTTGAGAAATTAGACATCTTTCAAGTCTTCATTTCAACCCTAAAATTTATTACCTCAATTTGAAATAGTTGAAGTGATTTATATAAAAGAAAAAATATAAAATCTATGATTCAAAAAAATTAATCTGACCTGGTGGTACCTGCTAAAATGCTTTCCTATCTTTTATTTTCAATATTCAAAATAAATTGCTATCTGTTCAGTTATAGCCATCTTATTTTGGATCCAAGTTACCCAAAAGCTGAATTCAAATCACTTCAGTGACTTAGATAATTCTTTATTACAGTATTTTGGGCACTAGGTAGCACTATTGGCTAATGTATATAATATAGTTAAGAGTGAGTCAGATCTCCAAAATGGCCCCTAATGTATGATCAAGGAAAAAGAAAAGTTTGAAACTGGCTGATATCACAGATCTACTAGATCAACAGCTCCAAACTGCCAGAGTGTATCAAGAACTGGGGCAGCTGGCAATACTCAAAATGTAAATGGTATGCAATAAGGAATTGGGTTTGCACTCCTATTAACTAGGACACTGAGAATAATTTCACCAAACACTGGTTAAAAGCACGGACTTCCACCCAAACAGTAATATCCCATGAGGGCTCTCACTGGTGATCACAGGAAGCTACAGGCTACAAACAGTTCCACATTACCAGCAGTGGAAAAGCCCTCCTGGTGTGTAACCTCACAATGGCAGCTGGTCAGATGTCTCAGTTCCTGGAAGGTAGCCATGGATCACTACATAACCAACCATTCTCTATTAAATTGTCTTTTCTCTTGTTGTCAGATTAAAGTGTGATCCCATGTTATTAACATGAACGACACAAAGCCTTGACTTTCACTTTATATCTGATATAGGGCTGCCAAATGTGAGTACGATGAAAAAATCGATATGACTGGGAAAAACATGTACTGATATCAAGCTTCAAAGCCAAACGTTGGGATAAAGAAGGGAAAGGAAAAGGGTGAATTATCAAAAATATTTTACAAGGATACATAAAATACCCACTTCTCTTTTTAAAATGAATAAATAAAATAAGGAAATGTAGAGTCTTTATCACACAAAACATTTAGCACTCAGTTTAATTTCCTAAATGAACAGAAACAATTTTAGGAATGGTTTCCATAGAACTAGAATTTATTTGTTGAGCTCCCTCTGCTGACTGACAACAACAAATTTTAGTTGTTTCACAAGAGAATATTACCATAAAAACTCACACTTGGTTTCTTAAAAACTTAAAATTCTTGGGTTACTTTAAAAAATTTCAGCCAAGTAGTTAAATACATGTCCTTAGAATAGCGGAATGGAACAGACATATGGTGACACTTAAGGTGTTTCAATTACTATACTAGAATTCTGAACAAATATACTAGAATTCTGAGGTTATAATAACCTGAGAGAAGGAAAAATCAATTTAGTTCTTTCTATAAATCTTGGAGAGTGGGGCTATCTTGCTGGTATAAAATAATTAAAATTACAACTCTAAGGAGAAACAAAGCATACAGTCAAGATACATGGAATGAACTCTCTGCAGAGAAGAACCGCACCTCATGTTGGTGTGCTCAAGCAATGAGCAGACACTTGATAAATAGTGCATTACCAGTACTTAACAAAACAGTAATACCTTGGTTCACCCATACTTCAGATGGCAAACAATTCGGTTCTCCAAACAAAAGCATTTGACAAAATTTTGATTTCGTTCACACACTCCACATCAGGTCACAAACACAACCGTGGGCATCTTCTCCAAAATCATAAAACAAGTTCATGAGGTACCGCTCATCTGAATATGAGGGCACTTGCATATACTTCTGTACATCTCTGCTATTGTTTACTTCAACACCAAAGGTAAAGGAAAGACCTGATGCTCTCTTCTCCACACTAACACAACTGACGTACAAAAGGGGAATTCCGGTCCGAAGCCGTCCGGCAATGCAAAGTGAACTTGACTGGTATAGTCCATACAGTACAGAAGGGCAAATACTGACTAAAAGAACAACATAGGAAACAGGTGAATTACTGGACTGTGACATGAGAAAATATACACGGATGAGTGAAACTTTGCTTTGCAGATCAATAAACTTCCAATGCCACAGTGAAAACCTGAGCACAGAGATACAGAACGGAAGTTGTTAGACAGAAGATCGTAGTGATTGACAAAGAATTCTTTCTTTGGCGAAGAAAGATCTGTAAGTCTATGTATTTATCAACTGAATTTCCATAGACAAGGTCAAGCAAATTGCAAGTGACAAATTCCAGTCTATTTAAAGACCACTCAAATACAATAAAACTACTTTACAAATAGACACTTTCTCTCATTAGCAAGGATATATTTTTTTTTTTATTTTAAAGAGAGTAGAAAAAAAAAGAACAATAGCAAAATACAAGCAAAACAAAGCAAGGACATTAAAAATGATATGGAGCTTCAAACCAAATGACAGGAATTAACAGTGGTTGTTATATTACATATTGGTATCTTCAACAAATTTGCTCAGATTACCAGATGCAAGACTGGAAGATTGATCAAACCATTAAAGAGAATAAGAAAGTAATAATTCAAAAAAAACATTAGAAACAATACAAAGTTTCACTAGGCAGGATCATAGGAACTCACCAATGGTTGTCATATTTAATATTGTTGCCTTCACATCAGTTCCTCAGATTACCAGATACAAGCATGCAAAACTGGCCAAAATATTAAAAAAATTCAAGCACTTAACTGTTCCCTTCAACAAACTTTCAGACATCAGCAGTGCCGTTATTCCAGCTATCCTTCTATATATATATAAATGTATATATTGCCTTAGTACTGTCTTCCTTTTTCTTCTTTCCCTCATCCCAGTTGTTCCTTCCTTTGCCCAATTTCTTTCCCTTTCATATTATCTATTGTACATTTTCGGTTTGATTTACTCTTTCATGTTCTTACACTAGGGAGACAATATGATGTTTACACATGAGTCCTATTTATTTCACTTATGAGTATGGTCTCTAGTTGCATCCATTTACTATAAAAGCCTCGAGTTTATCTTTTTTATAGCTAAGTAATACTCCATCGTATAAAAATACCACATCTTTTTGATCCACTCCTCAGTGGATGGGCATTTGGGTTGTTTCCAAGATTTAGCTATAACAAATTGTGCTGCTATAAACATGGGTGTGCATACATCGCTGTGGTACAATGTTTTTAATTCTTTTGGAAAATACCCAGAAGGGGAATACCTGGGTTAAGTGGGACTTTTGATCCTAGTTTTGTGAGGAATCTCCAGACCGATTTCTACAATGGTTTCACCAATCGACACTCCCACCAACAGTGGAGAAGTGTTCCTTTCTCCCCACAGCTTCTACAGCATTTGTCATTGGTTGATTTCTTAATGATAGCCATTCTTTCTGGGGTGAGATGGAATCTCACTGCTGTTTTAATTTGCATTTCTCAAATGACTAATGATGTTGAACATTTTTTCATGTATTTATTCGCCATTAGTATTTCTTCATCTCAGAAGTGCATATTCATCTCAGATGTCCATTTTTTGATTGGGTCTTTGAATTTTGGGGGCTTGATTTTATTTAATTCTTTATATGTTCTAGGTAGAAGTCCTTTGTCTGAGGGGAAGTTGGCTAAGATTTTTTCCCAATCCATGGATTTTCTTTTTACTCTGTTGGTGATTTCCTTAATGTGCAAAAAAATTTCAATAAGCTAAGATCCCAGTTGTTAATTCCGTGAAGGATTTCCCAGGAAGTTTGATTTTGTTCATGAACTCTCTGCCTACCCTATGCCTTTGAGAGTTTTACCTACTTTCTCTTCCAGTAGATTTAGTGTTTCTGTCTTGATATTTAAATCTTTGATCCATTCTGACTTTAGTTTAATGCATGGTGATAGACATGGGTCTAGTTTTAGTCTTCAGCATGTGGAAAGCCAGTTTTTCCAGCACCATTTATTAAAGAGGCTATCTTTTTTCTAGCGAACATATTGGCCCCTTTGTCAAAGATAAGGTAGCTGACTGTGTTTGTAGCTGTGTCTGCATCTTCTAATCTGTTCCACTGATCTTCTGGTCTGTTTTTTCTTGCCAGTACCATGCTGATTTTATCACAGTAGCTTTGTAGTATAATTTCAAGTAGGGCATTATGACGCCTCCTGCCTTTCCTTTGCTGCCCAGGATTATTTTTGCTATTCTGGGCCTCTTATGGTTCCAGATGAATTTTAGGAATGTTTTCGCTAGATCTGTGAGCTATGCTAATAGCATTTTAATTGGGATTGCATTGAATCTGTACCTGTGCAACAAATTTGAGAATATGGCCATTTTCACAATGTTGGTTCTTCCTATCCATGAGCAAGGAATATCTTTCCATTTTCTGAAGTCCTCTTCAATCTTTTCTCAGGGTACTGTAATTTTCACTATATAGATCTTTCACTTCTTTTGTTAGATTGATTCCTAAGTATTTCATTTTTTTAGATGCTATTATGAAAGGTGTGGTTTCACTAATTTCCCTCTCAGTCTGTTTATGTTTGTGTACAAGAATGCTACTGATTTTTGAGTGTTAACTTTGTATCCAGCTATGCTACTGAATTTTGTAATTAAATTCATAAGCCTTTTGGTGGAGTTTTTGGAGTCTTCTATGTAGAGTATCATGTCATCTACAAATAATCACAATGTCACTTCTTCCTTTCCTATCCTTATTTCTCTTATTTCTCTCTCTTGTCTAATTGCTCTGGCTAATATTTCCACAATTTTATTGAATAGGAGTGGTGACAGTGGACATCTTTGTCCTGTTCCTGATTTTAAAGTGAAAGCTTTCCGTTCTGATCATTTACAATGATGTTAGCTGTTGGTTTGTCATAGATGGCTTTTATCAGATTGAAGTAAAGTCCATCTATGCCAATTTTCTGTAGGGTTTTTATCATGAATAAATGTTGGACTTTATGAAAAGCTTTTTCAGCATCAATGGGGATGATCATGTGATTTTTTTTTGTCTTTGGCTCTAATGACATGGTGTACATTAATTGACTTGCGTATATTAAATCATCCCTGCATTCCTGGAACGAATCCCACTTGGTCATGGTATATAATCTTCTTGATGATTTGTTGTATTCTGTTTGCTAGTATTTTATTGAGAATTTTTGCATCTATATTCATTAGGAAGATTAGCCTGTAGTTCTCTTTTTGGTTGGGTCTTTCTCTGGTTTTAGTATCAGGATAATACTTGCCTCCAGGAATGAGTTGGCAATAATTCCTTCTCTTTCAATTTTATTAAAGAGTTTGAGAAGAATTGTCATTAAATCTTCTCTAAGTTTCTCATAGAATTCAGCTGTGAATCCATCAGGACCTGGGCTTTTCTTCATTGGCAAGTTTTTTATTACATTTTCAATTTCACTTGCTGATATAGAGTTACTCAGGATTTTTATATCTTCTTCATTCAGCTTTGGTAATTCATATGTATCTAGAAATCTGTCCATTTCCTCTGTATTTTCCTCTTGTGAGAGTAAAGATTTTCAAAGTAGGTATTGATGATCTTCTGAATTTCTACAGGATCTATAGTGATTTCATCTTTTTCATTACTTGTTGCATGTATTTTCTTTTTTCTTCCCTTTTTTTAATAAAAGTTGGCTAGGGGTTTATCAACTTTATTTATTTTTTCAAAGAACCAGCTCCTTGATTCGTTAATTCTTTGTAATTTTTTTTAGTCTCCGTTGCATTAATTTCTGCCCTGAGCTTTACAGTTTCCTGTCATTTCTGGGCTTTGGGTTTGCCTTGTTCTTCCTTTTCTAGAAGCCTGAGGTGCAGCATAAGATTGTTTATTTGTGCTCATTTTCCTGAGGTGGAGATTCATTGCTATAAATTTCCTTCTGAGGACTGCTTTCATTGCATCCCACAGGTTCTTGTAAGTTGTATCTACATTTTCATTTGATTGTACATAGTGTTTAATTTCTTCTTTGATTTCATCTGTGACCCACTGATTGTTCAGGAGGGTGCTGTTTCATTTCCATGTGTTTATGGAATTCTTGCAATGCCCTTTGTCATTAATTTCCATCTTCTTTGCACTATGGTCTGATAGTATGCATGGGATAACTTCATTTCTTTGCATTTACTTAAACATGTTCTGTGTGCCAGTATATGGCCTATTTTAGAGAATGTCCCATGTGCAGCTGAGAAGAATGTGTATTCTGATGCTGTTGGGTAGAACACTCTGTAAAGGTCTACTAAGTCCATTTGTTCATTGGTTTGGTTTAGTTCTGTTTTTTCTTTGCTACTTTTTGTCTAGTTGATCTATCTCTTTGTGACATGGAATATTGAAGTCCCCTGTTATGATTGTGTTGCTGCTTATTTCATTTTTCATGTCTGTTAAAATGTGTCTTCTGTAGTTGGGTGCTCCTGTGTTTGGTACATAGATGTTTATGATTGTTATCTCTTCCTCTTGAATTTTTCCCCTCACAAGTATGTAGTGACCTTCTTTATCCCTTTTAATTGTTCTTCGTTTGAAGTTAAGGTTGTCTGCAAACAGAATAGCTACACCTTCTTTCTTCTGGGTACTTGTCACATGGAGTATTGTTTTCCATCTTTTGATTTTTAGTCTATGAATTTCCTTTTCAATGAAATGTGTTTCTTGTATACAGCATATTGTTGGATTTTGTTCCTTGATCCCTCTGCCAATCTACTTCTTTTGGTTGGTGAATAGAGACCATTTACATTGATGGTTATAACGGATATATATTGGCTTATCTTTATCATGTCATTTTCCTGCTGTTGGTTCCTCTTGTTTCCCTCTGTTTAATTGCTTGCTCAGCTTGGTGGTTCCTTTTTTTGTTGTTTTTCTTGAAGATGTGGTCTTTTTTATCTCTTCCTAGAATATCTTTTAGTACTCTTTGTAGGGTTGGTTTGGTGCTCATGAATTTTAACGGAGAATAATGAAGCAAGTGAGGGACAGGATTAACAAAAGAATCTAGGTGAAATCAAAGTTCTTCAATCTTGTGATTTTTAAATAAATTTGAAAACATTTCAAAATAAAAACAAATTGAACTACAGGAAATGTCCCTTTAATGTTACTTAGTGTCCCGTTACCATCACTTAATCTATTGCTCAGTCATTTGTTAGCTAATGTCCTACCCACTTTACTCTCCACATAGGCCTTCTGTCCCTGCACAGAGGAGTGAATGACAGCTCCCTGGGACTTACACCCTCCAGAACCAGGAGTAAACAGATTCTTTCCTTTAAAGATCACCCCAGAAGAGTTATTTTGTTACAGCAACAGAAAATGGACTAAAACACATTCTTCCTACTCAAAGACCCTATAGAAAGAACAGTCCATGTTAGTTACTATTGACTATAGGCAGACTTAATTCCTGGGTAAGTTTTTTAAAAAATAATTATCTTCCCTAGCAACTCACAAGTAGAGAAACTGTAATTTTACTAAAACTTTGGAGATTCCATAATAATGCATCTTTTTTTATTTTAAAGAGAAAAGAAAACAAAATAATAACCAAGACAAAAACAAAACAACAGAAAAACAATACAAGCAATACAGAATTTCAGAGCAAGGTGATAAGAAGTTAACAACAGTTGTTATATTACATATTGTTATCTTCAGAGAAGTTGCAGATCACCAGATAGAAGAATGGAAGACTGATCAAACAATTAAAGACAATAAAAAGAAATCAGAAACGATGCAGAGTTTCACCAATCAAGATAGTAGGGATTCAGCAATGGTTGTTATGTTGCATATGGTTGTCTTCAATTTAGTTGTTCAGATTATCAGATATAATCATACAAAACTGGTCAAAAAAAGAAAAATTTAAACATTAACTTTTCCTACCAATAAACCAATAGACATCAGCAGTATAATTATGCCGGCTCTCCTTGTACATCCATATATATTTTTCCCTTCCTTTTTTTCTTTTCTCCTTTCCCTCATCCCAGTTGTTCCTTCCCTTTCACAATATCTATTGTACCTTTCAGGTTTCACTTACTTTTTCAGGTTCTTACACTAGGGAGACAATACGATGTTTACACATGCAGTGCAGTTTGTTATAGCTAAACCTTGGTAATGTATCTTCTTAAAGGGTCATTCTTTGCCTCACTTCTGAAATGTTTCAGTGGTATAATTTCTTCCCACACCCTACAGCATCTAGCACAGTGCAGGGCAAATATCAGGTGCTAAGAAAGACCTCTAGACTAACCAAATGCAGTGTACTCATTGGTGAGAGAGTGTTCTCACCGTGTACTCATCTGTGAGAACAATTTCATTGTGTTGAATACGTGCTAAAAATGATTTCCTCATTTGCTTTCATTATACACCCATAGATACAATTAAGTCACAGATATAATTGTGAAAGACTTAAAACAGAAAATATTTTATTTGATTCTATCATTTTAACGTAAAATTTTAAATGTCAATCATTTTAAAATAAAATAAGTACAAAAAATTAAAAAATAAATAAAATAAAACAAGTACTCTAAAAAATCAATCCAAGACATAGTACTGAGAAAACAACGATGCTCTGCAATGCGAACTGTGTCATGTTGTTCTATTATAATGCACTGTTTCCACTGGGAAATCTCAAGACCTCTAAGAGTTTAACTACCATCTATTTTTAAAACAAATTTTAGGGCCAAATGGCAATGGTTAAGATTTCACTCTCTGGAGTACAACATACACAGTAAGACAATATACTCAGTGTACTTAGTAAAATTATTTAACTTTATGGAGCCTTGATAGTCTCATCTATAAAATAGGGATATTAATAACACTTCAATCAAAGAGTTGTCATTAGGCAAAAACAGTTTCATTTTGTGAGGCAACTGGCATATTGTAGGCACTCAACAAGTACTTATTATTATTATTGCCATAGCTTAATAAAAAGTTCAAAAAATAGAATCCAAAAGTGTATGTGGCAAGGTTGAATTTCATTAAAAGAGCAGAATACATATATTTATATATAATGTATTTATGATAAACAGATTTTACATATATTTATATATTTATATTTTATTTACACATAAGATATATACATATGTAATTAGAGAGAGAGAGAAAGTACCTGACAGGGATTCACTGAGAAAAGATCTACAGAAAAGGAACCACCAGAATTATAATCTAAGATCAGCCATGCACATTTTTACTCTTACACTTCGCTGTATTCTTCAGATTTTTCCCATGAAAAATGGTTACTTTTGCAATAATCACTGTAAAATGCTATTTTAAAAACTTACAAGACTGAGCCATTTTTAGGGTGTTTTGTCTACAAAAATTTTGTTCATATTACTTACAGAGTTGTGTAAAATATGTTGCACAAATTGCTTTACATGGCCTGCTTGCTTCTTTCCATCACAGAATAACTGTGAAGTGTAAAATAAGGAACATGATTACCCTTCGCAAGCTCCACGCAGGTTGGCCCCTAGTTCCACCGTGTCCTATTCTTATCTTGTATATCTCTCCAATGTTTCTTATTTCAACCTGAATAAGATTCAGAGGAGAAAAACAAGCAGAAGGTTTTAAATTTAGTACATTAAATATTTTTCATAAGAAACACATTTTGTTGTTATTGTTCATAATAGCTGAAAAGTTTTCTGGGATCCTCTCAGAATCTAGAAATAAAGGCCTCTCAAGAAGCTATCGGCGAATCTCACAAACACAGAATATGAAACAGAAATATCATGCAAGGACCAAGAATATACAGAAGGAGTCAGATGAAAGAATAGGATAAAGAACACTCATATGTCCAGTTCGCATACTTTTCTCACAGGCATCTCATTCCTGGGTGGATTAATTTAATCCTTATTAAAGATTAATTTAATACCTTACCTGGAGAAGTCCTTGAGTAATTCCACCCTTTTTGAGTATTTCCTTCCCTTCTTCTGATAACCAAATAAATACAGGCCACCCAGAGAAGGTCTTTGGTCTTAGCCCTGAAAGAATCTCAAATTCTGTGACAGGGCTTTGATCCTCCTGGAACCCTGAAATCATTCCATTTGCCTCTTTTATTTAGCCTTTGCTGTACACTCATTCTGGAGATGGCAGACTTGATCAGCCCGCAATAATTAAGGGATATTATTAACCAGATAGAGTACCTCTCAAACTTTGCAGTATACACAATTACCTGGGGAGCTTGTGCAAATTCAGACTCTGACCCAGTGGGTCTAAAACAAGGCCTGAGATTCTGGAATCATCCCAGGTGACACCTATGCTATTAGCTTGGAGTCCAAAAGACTATAGACTCCAGGAACCCCTCATCGAGCCTTTAAATATTTCCCTGTTTGATCTAAGAAGGAAATGGGATCTGTGAGGACAAGCAGTTCACTCAAAGTAAGGCAACTAGCAACAGCTGACTTCAGTTTGGTGTGCTCCTATGACTCCAAAGCCTCTTTTCTTAACCCATTCACTACATTTCCTATTTGTCAATAACACTGTTTTTAAAGGTTTATACCTTTTCTCTTTTTGTCTTCAGACTATGCTAGAATTTAAAAAATGATACTATTGCCTCTATTGTACATGTAAAGATAATGCTGGCCTGCAGAAGTTAAGTTACATATTCAAGGTCACACAGCTAATATATAGGAAGCCAAAACTCCTGTCCAGTTCACCTTATTTGAAATCTGGTGTTGTATCTAGGATTCTCAATTTTAACTGCACTGTAGAATCATGTGCAGAACTTTTAAAAATATCAATGCCCAGGCTGTATTCCAGACAAAATAAACTAGAGTCTCTCAAGGTGAAACCAGTCTTCAGTAGTCCTTAAAGCTCCCTAGATGATTCCAGTGTACACTCATGACCATCTGTCCCATTCATTCTAAGAGTCTATCCTCTGTAAATTTTTCTGGAAAATACTGATAGGATTTACCAGCCGATAAATATATACACCACAGGGCATATAATAGGAAATAATAGCCTTTTGTGAGAGGGCCTAGGGATCTCATCATAATATATGCATTCTGATTTCTAAATATCCTTTGAAATATACACACTCTGTGAAGCAGGTTTGATTGCCTATGTAATGAGAAAAAGTACTCCTTCATGACTTCAGACAACTGCTTTTCTTCACTAAAAATTTAACAACAGCAAAAGCAAAATGACAAGCTCAGATAGGAAGATCTAGAAACCACTTCAGTACTAGTGAATCCCAGATACTGCAGCCCCCAAAAGCCTTGACTTCCTAGTGACTTGGACTGGATTCAATCATTCTACATCCTCTAGCCAGCCTTAGGATGCAAATGGAATACCCTCCCGGGAGAATGACTGCTGTTTAACAGTGCACCAAGAACTATACAGCTTTCATGCTGCAAGGGGAGTGTGAATTAGTGAAGTAGAAAGTCATTGTCCTAATTGAAATTTGGCCAAGCTCTGAAGAACTAGACAAGGCAACCAGCTGCATTTCAAGCAGAGCAGCCCAGTTTTGTTCTGACACTAAGAAATAAAAGAGAGAGAAATTAGAATGGGCATAGCAGAGCCTTAGAATGTGCCCTATAAAGATGCCAAGAAAATAATTTCACGTCCCTACAGCTCAGCTGAGAAACATCTAGAAGTACATGCAAGTATCCAAAAGAGGGGTTTTCATTATCAGAAAGGTCCACAGATGGCTTATAACGTGGCTATAATTTGAGTTGAAGTTGACGGTTTATATGCCACTTTCAAACCAATGGACTAAAACAAATTACCTTTAAAAAAAAACAGTTTTTTCTACACCTTTCCTTGCTTGTACAAGATATGTGAGCAAAAGAAAATGTTTCCTTTGATTACTGCAATAGGTATTAAAGTAACTGAGGATTCCAAAACACTGCAGATGTATTTTATACAGGACACATATATAATCACTCACTCAAAAAAATCACACTCCTATTTTACAGAAATGCCTTGGTAGTGTTCAAAGAACAATATTACTGTTGATTTTGTTTACCTGAAATTCATCCTCCTGTCTCGGAAGGAAGAGGTGTTCTGGTCTGTCCTTGCTAAGAATTACTGGGCCAGTGACTCCTTCATCTCCGTATACCCAGAGCGTGACACTGGCCTGAGTCCCTGTATTTCCCGTCAGCACTAACACCTTCCATGCATCTTCTGACAGCAGAGCTTCACTGCTTTGGGCATGTCTGGTTTCCTCTAGGGAAGAAAAAAGGCATCAGTGGCAGATCAGATGCAACATCAGGCTGACAGAATCCTTTGCCATAGCAGAGCCCATGGCCATCAAAACTGGGCAGTATGGAATGGGATGAGGCACGGGGAACTGAATTTCCAGGACTATAGGGAGCTGATTTGTTCTTATCTTCTCACAGCAAGGTTCTGGTCAACTAAAACTCAGCTACTGAAATAAACTGAATAAAAACAATAAACAGCGGAAGTATCTAACAACTTTGTACTTGTCCTCAATGCTACAACACGAGAGGGCATGCTAGGCTCTGCAGTTCTATGCTCAGAGAGTTTTTATAAAGCTGCCTACCCACCTTATGGGTTTTAAATGCAAATATTAAAAATATATAATTAAGCACTCTCTCAAGTGAGATTTAAAAATAGCAAATCAAGGAAAAACAACATTTCTGATGTATTCCTCAAAAAATGCCTAAGTGGAGAGGGCAATGAAAGGGTCTGAAGAGGAACTAAAGAGAATTTTCACATATAGTGGTCCCTGAGAGGCTCAGAGCATTTTCCTGTGCAAGGGACAGCTGGATAGTACTGGTATGTCACAAGGCAGCCTCCACACTCGGAGGGACCCGAACAGCCACTCCTGGTTTATAAGGAGTTCGAGGAAGTCCCTCGCTGGGATGACCGTCTCCATCCTTAAGCCTATTGTGTCCTCCAAGGAGACACTGGGACCTGCAGTGCTGACAGCGAGTCCCGAGCTCTTCTGTACTGGTTATCTGGAATTGCTCCCATATCAGCATCTTAATTCTTAACTGATATTTTCACAGAGAACTATTATATAATCAAGGTAATGAAGCAAACGGCTTCATGCTGGATGTTAGAAGGTAGTCAGAACTCTTCTCCTTCCTTTCATTCTGTGACCTGAAACTATACTCAGTCCATGAGCAGCACCCAGGATCTCAGGAGTACAACATTAACAAGGATGACAAACCCAACAAAGAACTATTTTGTGCTAAGCTACTGTAAGTTAATTTAAATGTAATGAAAACTATGCAAGAAATTATAAATGAAAACAAATGCTATGAAAGAACTAACACTGCTTTTTTAAATATCCTGGCTAATTGCTACCATTATAACGGCACACATTTTTCTCTTCATTTATAACAATAATCACCATTTATTAAGCTCCTACTAGATGCTGCTGGGCTCTGCGTTGAATGTATCGAATGCATGTCTCATTCAATCTTCACTACACCCTGGGAGGTAAGTCAAACTGTGAGGTTCATTTTAAGATACAAAAAAAGGGTAAGGAGTTAGGTAATATGCCCAAGTCACCGAGTAAGTAAACCATGGAAGGTTTAACTCCAAAGCTCCTGCACTTAAAACTTGGTAGGTATTCTGTGTTCACCTAAACACAATTCACCAGGACACAGCCGCAGGGGCACCGCTCAGCACTTCAAGTTACATGTTATGCTAAGCACTCTAAGTACTTAACATTCACTATGTCAGTCTTACTCCCTCCTCACACTAGTTCTGAAAGGCAGTGTCCCCTGTTCAGCAGGTGATCAAACCAGGACTCAGAAGTAACCTGCTCAAGGGTTACACAGGCCGGGCAGTGGGCATGCTGGAAGAACTGCAGGTGGCCGTGTACAGCTGAACATCACGTAAGATACAATGTGTGAAGAGGAGAAAGGAACGGAAGGTGCGGCAGGCATGGGCAGGGTGGAAGGGAGTTGGCGCACCCTTGTGCACACAACAAGGAGTGGTATTGAAGTCCGGTGGCAGTAAGATTTCAGTACTAGAAAGATCAGCCTAAAACAGGGTGAGCTGGGGCCAGGAGAAGCTGAGGAAGACAGTCAAGTGCGCAGTAAACACGAACAGTAAACAGACACACAACCCCTACACGAAGGCTGGGAGAACCTGGAGGTGCCATGCAGTTCTGGGGGTGTCCACATGTGTGTATGTATTTAGCTTGTTTGATACAATCCACGAATGCATTGGTCTCCACAGCTGCTTTGTCCTGTGCTAACATTTTATTACACCATTCATACAAGGACAACACATAAGGTCCACTCGTATTGTAAAAATTTATGACTTAATTTGGCATAACGCATTAGACAGCATGATGCATTAAAGTTTGTGCCATTATCAATTAAATATGAGTACCATCTAGTACCACAATATTCTGGAAATGAACCAAAGTCCATTAGTCTCAGACTATAAATTTCTCTATTTTAGAACCATAAAAGCAGTTGCTTTTGTTGACCAGAAGTTTAAAATACTCCAAGCTGGGAGAATACGTAGCCCTCGGGCATAAGCCTAATTTTGTCATGAAGGTGCAGAAACAGGGATCTGTCAGACCCACATTTATTCCTTAGAATCTTTCTATTGATGAATTATTAAGTTTAATTGTATGAGCTTTATTATATGAAACAACGAGTGCTTAACAGGAAAAACATCACAAAAGTAAAGTATTGAGATTTTAATATTTATTAAGTGTTTATAAAAAAAGTATCAAAGTTTTAACATTGACTGGTTTTTGGTGTGCAAAGAACATCAGAAATAAACTGCTATATGAACTACAATGAAAACACCAACAGCACTCTATAAAAAATCTTTTCTTCAGTTATCACACCTAAGGCAGTCTGCACGCATGGCAACAGCACACTCCCCACACTCGCATCACTTCCACCAACAGCACACGTCTTTTGCTTTCTGGCCTTTTTGCAGGGCATGCTTGACATCTCAGTGGTCTTGCTGTTTTGTCAGGAGGTTCTTATTATATTACAGTATACAGTGTGCAGTTAACAGGAACATAAAATACTTAAAAAATAAATTATTAAATTCTTAATACAGTGCATTTAAAATAGCAACGTTTTCACATCAGCTGTGTACTTGCTTACAAAACCTACAAGATAACATCAGAAATAAATTCCTATATGAATTACAATGAAAACACCAATAAAATTCTACCACAAAAATAAGTCACTGTCACATCCAATGCAGTCTTCACACATGACAAATGTATGTTCCATGCACGCATCTCGCTTACACTGACACCAGGTGTGCCTAGCTTTCCTTCCCTATGTGGCAGTCTTGTCACCTCTCTTCTCTTCCTGTTTGTCAGGAGCTTCCTACTGTATTGTACAACATGCACCTAGCAGGTAAATAAGATGTCAACAGAATAAAATATCAAATATGTACTGAGTGCTTGGAATGGATATATTTTTTACATCAGCTGTTTATTTGCTTACAAAACCTTAAAGATAACATCAAAAATAAAAACCTATGTGAACTACAATGTAAACACAAACAAAAGTCTATCACAGAAATAAGCCTGGCTTCTACTCAAACCCAGTGTACTCTTCACACACGACAATTGTATGTTCCATACACAAGTATCGCATACACTGATAGCACATATGTTTTGTTTTCCTGTAGTTTCTTCTAGGGCACAGTTGACATCCTTCTCTTTCCCTGTTGTCATAGTAGGTCTTTGTGATGCTGCACCACCTGTTCACCTGTCAGCTCACCAGTGTGCTCCACACTGTCTTGCATAGTTCCCTGTGCAGAAACAATCTGTATTTCCTCTACTATAAATGATCTCTTATGAACTCCAGTCCCAATAATCTAAGAAAATTTCTCTGTGACATTTTGCACTTACTGTTTTCTTTGTAAACAATCAAACTATTTATGCCACATGTTTAAGATCGAGTAAAACACGACCATTGGCCAACGCTTTGAATTTCAAGTAACATCATAGTTGCTGCATAACTCATCAACAACATCTACTCCATGTTCAGTTCTGTTGTTCAAAGTTTCCTGCTCAGGCTCCCGTTTTGTCACGGTTTCTGTATCAATATTTCCATCATGGTGAAATGGTGACATCAGTGGTACCAGTTTGTTTTTCTTTGCCATAAACAAAGCCAGCGTCATAGCTTTCTGAAATCAAAAGACTGCACTATATGATCTCTGTTTTAAAACTGCAACATTTCACTTGGAATTTCTACTTTGTTCTTGTGTACAATTCCTGCCATGGACAACTTGTGCTCTGTTAGCAAATGTAACAGGAAACTGATAAACCGACTATCCAATGTCACATTCCAATTAGTTTAGGAGATAGGAACAAGTCTGTTGATAACATCATTCGGTTAATTACTATATGAATAAGGATCTGATGGCTGAGTTATAGGATAAATATCTAAATTTATCCTATAAGTCTTTGCATCTACAAGAGCATAGATTTTTATGCCATATTTTGATCAATCACTTTGTCAAAGGTCTTTTACATTCCTGTGATCACCATGAGAAATCTGTGCTGTGTCGACATCAGTCGATTCTTGCTTCATTTCACCATCACAGGAACTTTGGCTGACGTGGCCAATGTCAAAGTCATTGTAGCTGATTGATAGCTGCTGGTCAACTTATAACCCCCAGCTGAATGGAGTAAGCATGGTGCTGGGTACAGGAGGCCCATCTGGGGATTGTTGCCAGCAGCATAAGAGGCAGAACTGGAGAAGAAGAGAGGCTGTTGGGAGCTGGTAGAAGCTCTAAGGAGCTGTTGGTCATTTTGGAGGAGTTCGTCGTGCTGGCTTTCCTGATGAACTTGGCTGTTTTCATCTTTCGAGGAGCTCAGGACCTTACTGGCACTCAGAATGGCTTGGGTTCACTTTGGGGGAGCTCTGGTTTTCACTTTGAGCATCACTTCCTGGCTCCGGAGGGGAAGATGGTGCACTGCTCAGTCTCTTGGAGAAGCTTGCTGCATTGGCTTTCCTGATGGGAACTCAGTCATCCTGATCATCAGAGGAGCTCGAGACCTCACTGTTGCTGAGGAGGGCTGTGGTACCTTTCAGGACAGCTCTGGTTCTTCTGAGCATCACTTCCTGGCTCCAGTGCAGACCCCTCAGCCTGCTAGCACAGACCCTTTATCCTGCTGGCACAGACTTTCTAGATTCCACCGCTAACCTTTGGGCCTTTGCAGCACAGATCCGTGAAATAGGCCTGCATGAGATATTGTCATGGGCTCTGGGCCTCCAGTTGGATTCATGGGAGGCATTGTTATGAGCTCTAGGTCTTCAGCTGGACTCATGCAGAACATTTCCATGGGATCCAGGCCCTCAGCTGTATTCCTTGGTCTTAGTGTGTGGACAGATTTCCTGCACTCTTTTGTATATCATTCTTTGGGTGACTATTATAAATAATCTTAAAAATATTAATCCTGTATTATATTGTTTCACCTTGCAAAATAGCCCCCAAACCAACACAGTCATTATCATTATACACCCACACCACTCTTCCGTTATAAAAGCATGTATTTTACCGTTATAGATCATCTTCATCAGCCATGCATAACTGATGACTCACTTTTGCCCTCCTCCAGAACTTGCAAATCTTGTTTTTCGTGTACCATTGCACTGAACTGGGTTACTTCTACCAGAAAAATTGAAAGAAAACTTTTTTGGGGGGTGGGGCTGGGGATTTAGCTCAGCGCACAGCACTGCCTGGCAGGCACAAGGTTATGAGTTTGACTCCCGGTACCGAAAAAAAAAAGAAAAACAAAGACAACTTTTTTAAAAACAAATCCTGGAGTTGTGTGGGTCTATTGAACCCTCTGTGATGCTCAGGTAAACATACACAAAACCAGTTAGACGGAGCATTAAGATGGGTCCAGATCCTGTTCTGCCACTTTTGCACAGGTGGACACTCCTCGTCATTAATCACACCAAGTGGGTAAAAGTACAGATTGCTTCCTGGACCCCTCAGAGAAAGGCACTGAAATGCAGTTGGCTACTATTACACTGAAGTAAAAACTTACATCAGAAAAGTAAGGGATGGTTCCACTGGACCCAGGCTTAGGCTCCAAGGGGGATGCTAGGTTAGGCAGAAAAACTCCTTCAGGGTCCTCTGAACACGATCTACAGTACCGGAAAGGTATCTGGCTGACTCAACAACATTCTCCACGAGAGGCAGAACTTTTTAATTAAGCTACAATAAGGTTCACTCCAAACAAAACAAAAAATAAAACAAATGTGCTAACCTACCTCTTGCAGCTTTGAAAGAAGAAAGACAACCACAGAAACAAATAATAAATTTTCCAATTATAATAGTTCACAAGTAGATCAGTATAAGGCATGAATTAATCAGTGTGTGGCCATAAAAGTCAAGTCCTATAAACTTTTGCATGCTATTCCAAAGCACTACTTGAGAAAGCTGATTTACAGTAAAATATGAAAGAGCAATGGAAAACAGCTACCCTTTACCACTTACTGACACAATATCAGAAAAAGAATCACAGTTTAATCTTAATTTTAAAAATAAGTACAATCATCTAGACAACGTAAGAAGTTAATGGAACCTCCCTATAGATACCTTGCAATGGAAAAATATCTACTTCTAGAAAGTTAAAATAAAAAGTTTTGAAGAGTGAATTCATCAGTTTCTCAATTTAAGGCATAGGAGCCATTTATACAAAGCACAAGATGCATAAACTGGTAGGAATAATTAATCACTAGAAAACAAGTTCAAATAATCAAAGATAACTCTACATGCTCGGATGCTCGATTGATACCAACACTGATACCAACCTCACTGACACCTCTAATCAGTATCGAGATAAAGGTCTGTCTCCTGACTAGAAACATCACTTATATACTCTGCATTGCAATGGTATTACGCAGAAAACATCCTCATGATTACAGCGTGCACAGGAACGCAATAAAGACAACCTGACACTGACTGACTGATACCACAGGACCACATTAAAGAAACGTCCTTATTCTAAACTGCTCAGATTTGGTGAGCAAAAAGGTGAGTCTGAAGATTCTGACTTAAAAAGAAATGCCCATAAAAGTAAAGCCTAAAAACTGTATTTTCTGAAACAGTTTTAAAACAGAAGAAACTACAGTGGTACCTCAGTTCATGAACTTAATTCTTTCCGTAATTCTGGTCACAAGCCAAGTCAACCCAACCAAATCACAATCAATAGTTAGGTTCAGTGTTGGCCTGACGGGTGAGTGTTTCCGCCCACACTCAGCTAGTGCACAACCGGAAGCACACAAAGAATTGAGTTTGCGAACTGAGGCACCAGTTTCATTAAAACGAAACACTACGGATTCACGTTTGTGCAAGTGTGAAAATACAATAAGAAAAATCACATTATACTAAGAAAAAACAAGAACTGTTCTAAATAGTACTTATATTTATATTGAATTTTTCTAGGCCAAAGAATTCATGGATAGGTTTTCTGCTCAACACAGAGATGCACATTCCTGTGATCAGTATTGTTTGGAATGTATGGATTATATCTGCACTCTTCATATAAACTCGCTCATTTATTTGATCACGTCAAAGATCCCTTCAAATTCTCAATGAACAAATGAAAAGTGATGTAATAAATGATAAATTAAAACTTATACCACCTTCACATTCTAATTTACTATGAAAGAATCAGTATAAAAAAAAAACCCATACTTCATTTGGAATGAAATGTTGTTTTTATACTTAAAAGGGCACTAAGGTAATCAAAATTAATGTAATCTACTACACAGAAACCCACTTCTAAAAATTACTCTTAGAAAATAATATAGCTAGGTGTGGTCCACACCCATGATCCCAGCACTCGAAAGGCCGAAGCAAAAAGATCACAAGCTTACAGCACTCTGGGTCTACACAGCAAGTTCAAGGCTGGTCTTGACTACAGAGAGACACCCTGGCTCAAATAATTAACAACCACAAATAATACAAAATACAGGTAAGTATCCATTTTAGGTGATAGTAGAGAGGTAGGTAACTATGGTATGTCTACAAATGGATCATGTAGTTATCAAATCATTTTATAAAAGAATATTATAAAAATGCTCATGTTTATTATCTGCTATTAACTGATTACAAAACTGAATACCCAACATAACATGTATGTATATGTGTATATATATATACATACATACACACAAATATAAATAAGGTGTTCTTTGGGGGCAATAAGACAATACCATTTTAATATTTCTTATGCATTTTAAATTTCTTCAAAATAACTTAATTACTGACAACTGCTTTTAAGAAAAACTGGATAATAGATTTCTCTTTTTTTGCCCACATTTTTCGGCATTTTAAAGTGCTGGCACCTAATTCAGTTTCAGCAAAGAATATGCAATGGATGAGAATTCAGCACAGATTAAACCTGGTCCAGCACCACTGCTGGGCCCCCATCACAAACAAAGGACAGAGTGACTGCCGCACTGCCCTACGCAAATGCCTGTGTGCTGACACAAGTGGCTAAAAGGGGGGCTCTGGTCACGGTCACCCTCCGGGCCTTAATTTTCTCATACGCAAAAATAAGAGGTTACACTGAAGGTTTCTAGGATGGTTTCAGTTCAGAGCACCTAATCATAAGTCTTTCTATATTTGGTTTAACATGTTTAGATATAATATTTCTAAACTTAAAATTATGCAGACATAATGCATACTATCAGTTAAATAATTTTTGAAATATGAACCTCCAAAGTATTTATTAATGAAATGATACTGTGTCTTGGATTTGTTTTAAAATAATCTAAAAGGAGGTGTGTTAGACAGTATAAATAAGAGATAAATAAAACAACACCAGGATATGTGGATAATTGCTGAAGGTGGGTAATGGGGTAACGGGGACTCCTCACTCCATTTTTTCTACATTTGTGTAACCTTGAAACTTTCCATAAAAAGTTTTCTTTAAAAAAAAGAAAAAGATTTCTTCCTCATATCCCTCATAGCTAGTATTATAATTCAATTTGAACCTAAAGGAAAACCCTGCAAATGTAATGGTAAGACATCCCTATTTATTACTATAAAAGAACTATTTACTCTGTATGTGTTACTACAAGTTCTACCTGCTCCTACTCCTCTGATGTAGATGAGAAAAAAATCTCACTTTCTTTTTCATAAATAAGCATTTTGAAGAAAAAGAGGTCATTTACTTTGTCTATAATTCCTAATTCCCAGAGATAGATATAGATATAGATGATATAGATATAGGTATAGATAGATAGGTAGACATATAGATAGATAGATAGGTAGATAGATAATAGATAGACAGATAGATGATAGACAGATAGATAACTGGAAGTGTTCTGAAAGTGGAGATAATAGTTGCTTTTACATGTCTTCACAAAAAATGTTTTCTTAAGAAATTTTAACTAACACATTTTCATATGAATAGCTAATATAACCAAAACCTACCTAGCAAAACAGCTAAATTGTAAAACCAAAATGTTTTTGCAAGAAACACCTTTTAACTCCTTCAACTGTTCAACGGAAGTAGAAAAAAGAAAAACAGCTTTATTATCTAATTACTCAGTAATAAATGAAAGCCTTCTAGGTAACTGTTATCACTTATACTGCATCTACATGCTAGCTGGAATAGGGTTTGTGATACTGGGATTAAGGATATAATGCTGGGATTAAGAGTGCCCTATCCTTTGTATGGATGGCACTACCCATAAGGCGGGTAGCCTGGATGGAATATAAAGTGACAGAAAGATGCTGCTTTGCTACTTTGCTGCCTTCTGCTTGCCCCGCTTTCCCATGAACTATTTCTCTTCTGTGATGCCCTCTGCCATTCCATCCTGCCTTGCAGTCAGCCGACTATGGCCTGAATGCTCTACAAACTATAAGCTGAAATAAACCTTTCCTCCATTAACTTTGGGTGTTGTGTATTTTGTCCCAGCAATGAAAAAAGTAACCAAGACAGCAATATTTACATAAGAAGACATTTTCTTTTCCACCAAAAGTTATGGATATCTATAGCACCATTTCCACTGCAATCAAAAACAGGTAAAATTTAAACAAATTATGAACATCATGTAGATGGTATTTGTTTTAAAGGAGTTTTGTCATCTGGATTTCTCAGATTTCACATTCAAGGTCAAAGTTTGTGATATGTCAATAGTTTAAAGAGCTCATGAATAAAGTTTATGTTCACAGTCCCTTTTCTCAGTTTTTGGCCAACCCTAATTTCAATTGTATTTCCATTAACTGCAAAGTCTTTTACGTTGAATTCACGGCTCAGATTTTATGTTGTGTCTAGCATACCCTAGATGTTTTCCTCATCTCAAATATCTACTTTTACTCTATATTTTGTGGTTCAATATTTATTTGACTTACTGACTTGCAAACTTCAGGAGAGCTGAGACCAAGTTCACTTTGCTCACCACTCTATTTCTTTATCTCTGATATTCACTTAGGCACACAATGCATATTTAATGATTGGCTAAATAAAAGGATGATTTTAGAAGTTCTACATCTATCATGAGGCCTAAGTTTATCATTTTTGGAGCTATCTGGTGCTATAGTTTGAATGTGGGTAGTGTCTGATCAAGGTCCTTACATTAATGGCTTGGTCTCCAGGGTGACATGACTGATAGGTGATGGAAACTTTGGGAGATGGGACCTTTCTGGAGGTCATGGGGTCATAATCTTAAGGGAGCTGTGGGACTTGAGTCTCTCTATTTCTTCCTCCTCTTTTTTCTTTTTTCTCTGTCTTCCCCCTACCCACCCTTGTTCCACTACTCTCTACCCATCTCTGTGTTATAGTTTGTGTGTAGATGTCCCCACAAAGGCTCATGCAATCAAAAGTAGTACTTTTTGGAGGTACCTGGAGTGTGTGATGCTGGAATCAAGGATGTGAGGCTGGGTTTGATTCGTGGTCTGATGCTAGGTTAAGAGCATCCCAAAGGGCAAGTAGTCTGGATAAAATCTAAGGGACTAGAAGAGGGCTAGTGTCGTCCTTTTGTCACTTGTTTCTTGCTGCCTTCTGTCTGCCCTGCTTTGCCATGGATTGTTTCTCCTCTGCAATGCCCCTCTCTCATGCCACTCTCCCTTGGAACCAGCCAACTACGAACTGAAACCCCTACAAGCTGTGAGCTAACAGTCCTTTCCTCCTTTAACTGGGTGCCAGGTACTGTGTCACAGTAAAGAGAAAAATAACTAAGCACACTGAGAGATAATCACTGGGTCGAGACACACTTCAGTTTGAGATACAATCACCTGCCCACATGTACTGCCTCTTTTGCCACCCACAGTATGTGGTGATAAATCCAAGGGGCTGTCATCAACAAGCTTGCACTATGCCACTGTTTGGATTTTTAACCCTAAAACTATGACCTAATAAATATTTTCTCTTTAAGAGTTAGTGGCCTCAGGTATTTTGTTGTAATAAAGCAAAGTCATCTAATATAGTTGGCCAGCTTTAAGAAAAAAGTTACACTTTTCCACTCCTTAAAATGTTAACAATGGTAACATTTTAAAAATGATTGTGCAAGAACAAATGTTCATAAGACAGCAGAAAGTTCTCTCTCAAGCTCTTGCCACTCACAAAAAAGCATCTATTCTAGAGATTTCAGCTAGTGCACTATCTTCATCGGTGCCCATGTCTAATATAGGTGCCACTGCTTCCTGAGAAGGATTGGATGCTTGTGTGAGAAATTTAAGCACATGCTTCTCACACAGTGTAATTCTTCACCCTGTTCCATGGATTCATGATTTAACACGAAATATAGTACTGAGACTGATCCAATGAAGCAAAAATCAAAATATTTCCCTATGGTTGATGTGATAATACCATAGGCAAGTCAATGAGATATCAATTATCTGTTATTGTCTGAAAGAAATAATAACATCCCAATAAGTGATTTCAAAAACTCACTTTTTAAAAAGGAACACCCTAATTTCTCTGTCTGCAAAAATATGTTTCAAAGACGGCATGGTCTACTATTTCACTGACTAGATTCTGATGCACAGAACTTGTCAGATATCATGTATTATAGTTCCCAGTCAGAGGAATGTAATACATTTATATTACATTTAAAAGCAAGAAAAAATGACAGACTAAGAAACTAGAAGTTCAAATCTTTTTACCTAAAGCGGTTTTGTTTTCTCCTTCTCCTTCTTCTCCTTTTGCTTCTGTGTGTGTGTGTGTGTGTGTGTGTGTGTGTGTGTGTGTGGTACTGGGGATGGAACCCAGGATCCCATGCATGTTAGGCAAGTGCTTTGCCACTGAGCCTCCCCCCGCCGCAGCCCCCTAGAGCAATTGCATCATGCCTCCACTTCTATGTCAGAAAAATAAAGATTACTTTTGTTGTTCCTTACTGTTTGGTAAGAATCTGTATTTTATTCATGAAATATCTTGTGGGTGACAAAATATCATAATACTATTTTCTCTTGAAGCCATTGTTCTAGAGTGAACATTAAATTTAAGACAAAGAAATAAACACATTTTTACACAAATGTAATTTTTGCAATATAAAACTAAAGCATAAAAATGTAAGATAAACAGCTTAAAAGCAATTTGTATGGTATAACATAACACATATTATAAAAACAATATGATGGTCTTCCTCAGGTAGCTACAGGAAAAAGCAATGCAGACAAATAAGCCAAAAGAAATGAAACGAAATGAAATGAAATGAAACAGAAAAAAGACCTGTTGCTTACTTGCAGCTGTAGAGCATAAGGGATCGCTGGCCTCGGATTCTGCTGGTGATTCTTTATGGTTTTTTGACTCTTGAATCTTTTCTTCCCCTTGGCTGCGTGTTGCACACATTCCCATTGGGTTTTCTCTGCCAACTGAAATTAAGATTTTAAAAGATGCCATCCTTTCAGAATCACTTACTGCTTCCCAGAGTACTCACCATATGTTCAGCTGTGCGAGTTGAAGCCTTCTCATCGTTTCCATCTCAATGCCTGGTCAAATCTTTGTACTCTGCATTGCACAGTTACCAGAGAATGACTTATATTCTTACCAGCAGGCTCTGCATGGATGGTCTTCCTACAAAACCTCTTCACTGCTTTGCAAATTCAAGCAAGTTTTAAACCACAATATAAATCAAATAACTTATTCCAGTTTTCTCATAAATTCTATCCTTTTTTTTTTTTGGCATTGGGAATCGAACTCGGGGCCCTGCCCTTGCCAGGCAGGCGCTGTGCCACTGAGCTGTATCCCCAGCCTCTCATAAATTCTAAAGGAAAACTCCCTTGATAATTTAGTACTCTGCCTTGCTCAAAAAAGGAAACTGATCAAAGTATCATTCAAATGGAACATGGGATCTTAACTAGAATACGACAATAAGATAAATATGTATGCATCCACAAGTGAAGAAAAACATTAACTATTTCTCTTGTCTTTTACAGAAAAGTAAGATTTTTTGGATCTTGTTCAAAAATAGGTATGTCAAACAGTTGAGTGAGGACTCCATTTTTAATATACTCAAGAGTACTATTTCTATTTAGGATTGCAGTTTAAGTTGTTGGGCATAGGATAGGCATTTACTTTTTAAATGACAATAATTCACACTACAAGGTTCAGGTTTTAAAGACCTATCAGCAACCAAAATTATAAATATATATCTAGTATACATGTACATGATCCTATATGAGTAATGGCGGCCACTTCCTGATACCACGCTGCACTGAACAGCTCAGATGGCTCGAGAGACAGAAAGGCACGAGGCCCTCAGGGGCTCGGGATGAGGGACACCGACTCACATGGGCGACGACCCAGCGTACACAACGCCGGGGTGTGAAAACTGCCTGTGACCGCACCGCGGTTCACAGTCCCCAAGTATCATACAACGTAAGTTCAGACTGAACTAAGCTTTTAAACACTAAATCGTGCACAACACTGCATTTTTCCATGTGATTTATTTACAATACAATGCGTAAATACTAGAGATTTATGATAATAAAAGAATGTTACTGTAGTGAAAGGAACATCAGAAATAACTAGAAATATGTTCCCTGAGAGTACACAAACACTTCAAGAGGAAAAAACAAATATTTCTAAATATAACTTAGGTTCCATTTGCCTAGGAACAAATACTATAGAAATCCAGGATTTATAAGGGGATATAAATTTCCCATTCACTGCCATAGCTTTAGGAATAAATCAGTGCGTAAGATATGCCTTTTGGCATTGATGGGGTGACACCCCAGGGGGGACACATAAACAATGACCTGTGACATATGAGTGAGCAGTGGAACAGACTCACACACAAAGTGCACAGGGTGCATCAGAGAGAAAATGCACCAGTCCAGAAACAAGAAACAAGCTCACAGAAGTCTACACAACAGGGTCAATCTAGCGGAACTGAAATGCGAGGGAGTACCTCCTTCCTCTGTACCTTCCCCACACTGGCCTTGTGAGATTCTACCTTGGATTTTCAAAACCAGTACTGACAGCTCTTTATACAACACAGTCGTAGGAAATTTAGGACATGGAAGGTGTTTTCCGGAATCGTTACCCAGGATGTTCTATGCCTCTGCGCAAAGAGCTGCCCACTTTCCTTCAGTCCAGTGGGTCACGGAAGGTGACCCAAAATGCAAGTACTGAAGAGGTCCCTCCAATAATACCTGAATTGAAGCCACTGCTACCAATGTCTTCTCTTTGTCTAACTATCACCATTTAAAAAGGACTGTGAACATTTATCAATAGCAATGCAAAATAACACTGGAGATGAAGGTGAAAGAACTGGAACTGTTTAGCTGGAAATGTTAACAGAAAAAATATATATTACACATATAGCTAGATTCAGATGATTAAGTATTTTCTTCAAATAACATTTCATTATATCCAGTATTTAAGTTGTATTAAGATTAGAAAGGCTGTAAATCTAAAATCAACTAGTAAAAGCATTTTGTTTAAACTGTCATTTAAAAAGTGAAAACTCATACAATATCAATTATAGTGTCATTATTATCAATTATAGCATCAAATTATTGGTACATGCACAATTAAGTCCATGTACTCTATACTGCTATCTGAAACAATTTTTTCTAAATAAGACTGTCATACATATAATCATGTTCTGATAAACTGAATATATGACAGTATATTTTATAATATTTGAATGAGAATTTAGATTTTGCTAGATGAAGCAAAAATGATTTTTACAAACATATTTGAACACAAACTTCTGTAAGATATGATATTAAAATAAATTTGTATTGTAGTAAAAGAGTAATATCTGATCACATAATCTCCAACTGGTGCAAAAAAGCCTTTGGCAAAATTCAACATTCATGAAAAAACCATGATGAAAATGCCTATAAAAGGACCTTACCTTAGACTGTAAAACCCCTGTATGACAAAGCCATAGCCAGCACCACACTAAATGGGGGGAAAGGGAAAATATTTCCTCTAAAGTCAGGAGAAAGACGAAGGTGTCCACTCTCACAGCTCCTCTTCAGTGCAGTACTAGAAACGAGCCAGAGCACTCAGGCAAGAGAAATAAAAGGGACACAGACAGAAAAGGAAGAAGGCAAACTATGTTCTTTGCAGACGATATATTCCTTTATTTATACAGAAGACCCAAAACACACTACCAGAAAATTCTTAGGGCTAATAAAACAAATTCAGCAAAGTAGCAGGATACAAAATCAACAAAGATCAATAATTTCCCTGTGCACCAGTAATAAATTCATATAGAAAAAAATCAGGAAAACAACCCCTTCATAGGAGCTTGAAAAAATCAAACACCTAGGAATCAACCTGACCAAGGCAGTAAGTTACCTCCATAATGAAAAATATCGTACTCTGAAGTAAAAGGACAACTGAGGAGGCCATTAAAAATGGAAAACACCCCGGTCCTGGACAGGTAGAAACAATATCATCAAAATACCCATACTGCTAAAAGCAATAAACAGATTTAATGTAATTCCTATCAATATATACACCATATTCTTCACAGAGCTAGAAAACACAATCCCAAAACTTATGTGAAAGAGATTCCAAATACCCAAAAGAGATTCCAAGTACCCAAAACAACCCTGAGCAAAAAGAGCAAAGTCAGAGGTCACAATCCAGGATTTCAAATTATACTACAAAGCTATAGTAATAAAAACAGCCATGGTACTGGCACAAAAATGAACATGTAGATCAAATGGAATAGAACAGAGTAGAACTTCATGTACCTCTACCCATCTAATCTTTGACAAAGGGGCTAAAAACATATCCTGGAGAAAAGACAGCCTCTTTAGCAAATGATGCTGGGAAAATAGGCTATATGTGTGTAGGAGAATAACACTAGGTCCATATCTCTCACACTGTACTAAAATTAAATCCAAATGGATCACAGACCTTGTCTTGGTTACTTTTCTCTCATTGCTGAGACAAAATACCTGATGCCAAGAATTAAGGAAGGAAAGATTTATTTAGCTCACAGTTGGTGGAGGTTTCAGTCCATACTTGGTTGGCTCCAAGGCAGAGTGGCACATGGCAGAGGGAAATTGTTCATGGCGGCAGAAGACAGCAAAAGCAGCAAGAGCAAAAAGGAGGAGTGGCGGCAAGCAGCCTCTTTTCCTCCCTTTCATTGTATGCGAACTACCCGAACCAGGGCAGGTGGAGCACTCACACCCATAATCCCAGCATTGGACCATGAATCAATCATAAACTCTAGAAGCCCGCCCCATCACTGCCTGAGGCTGTGCAGGGAAATCCAGACATAAACCATAACAACCCACAAATTAAAAACAGAAGAGCTGAGGGGCTGGGGATTTAGCTCAGCGGCACAGC
>NW_004955454.1:13926110-13936428 GCF_000276665.1 Chinchilla lanigera | reverse complement strand
CTGAGTTCAATTCTTGATACCAAAAAGAAAGAAAGAAAGAAAGAAAGAAAGAAAGAAAGAAAGAAAGAAAGAAAGAAAGAAAGAAAGAAAGAAAGGAAGGAAGAAATATGGTGCAAAGAAAACCTATAAATTGGGAAAATATTTTAGCCAACTGTCCCTCAAAAGACTTCTATCTAAAACACAGAAAGAATTTTTAAAAATCAGGCCCCCAAAATTCAAAGACCCAATCCAAAACTGGGCATCTGAGATGAATACACACTTCTCAGATGAAGAAATACAAATGGCAAAAAATATGAAAAAATGTTCAGTATCATTGGTCTTTCTAGAAATGAAAATTAAAATAATACTGAGATTGCATCTTGCTCCAGAAAGAATAGCTGTCATCAAGAAATCAACCAACAACAAATGCTGGAGAGGCTGTGGAGAAGAAAGAACTCTTCTCTACTGCTGGTGGATGTGCAGACTGGTGAAACCACTGTGGAAATTAGTGTGGCAATGCCTCAAAAATTAGGATTATACCCCTTCTGAGTATTTTTCCAGAAGAACTGAAAACATCATTCCACAGTGATATATGTGAACTCATGTTTATAGCAGCACAATTTAGAATAGGTAAATCTTGGAAATAATCCAAATGCCCATCAACTGAGGAATGAATAACAAAGGTGCAATATTTTTATACAATGGAGTACTACTCAGCTATAAAGAAAGATAAACTCAAGGCTTTTATAGGTAAATGGATGCAACTAGAGTCCACACTCATAAGTGAAATAAATCAGACCTCCACGTGTAAGCATCACACTGTCTCCATAGTGTAAGAACCTGAAAGAGTAAATAAAACCCAAAAGGTACAATAGATATTGTGAAAGGGAAAGAAATTGCTCAAAAGGAAGGAACAACTGGAATGAGGGAAAGGAGAAAAGAAAGAAAGAAGGGAAAAAATATATATGTATATACAAGGTGTTATGGTTTATATCTGTGTGTCCCCCAAAGCCTCATGCGGTCATGGGGCAGGCTTTTAGAGTTTGATTGATTATGGGTGTGAGAGCTGCACCCGCCCTGGGGTGGATAGTTTGCATAGGTAAGGGAGAAGAAGAGAGTGCTTGAGGGCATTCCTCCCCCATTCCTCCCCGGTGTAAATTAGTTGTTGCTTAGCTGTGGCTACTGCCCTGAGATGCAGCCCTCTGCCACGTGCCACTCTGCCTTATAATCTGCCAAGTACGGATTGAAACTTCCACAAACTGTAAGCAAAATAAAGCTTTCCTTCCTTAATTTTGGGCGTCAGGTATTTTGTCCCAGCAGCGAGAAAAAAGTAACCAAGACACAAGGATAGCTGGGATAAAGGAACAATTAATGCTTAATTTTTTTCTTGACCAATTTTACATGCTTATAGTTGATAATCTGAACAGCTAATGTGAAGATAACAATATGCAATATAACACCCATTGTTGAATTCCTACCATATTGTTTAGTGAAGCTCTGTATTGTTTCTAATGTTTTTTTATTACTTTTTATTCTCTTTAATTGTTTGATCAGTCTTGCATTCTTACATCTGGTAATCTGAACAACTTTGTTGAAGATAACAATATGTAATATAACAACCATTACTAATCCCTATCATCTTGTTTTGAAATTCTGTATCTTTTTTTATTGTTTATGTGTTGTTTTATTTTTGTATTTGTTATTTTGGTTTTTTCTCTTTAAAATTGAAAAACAAAAAGGAAAATATGGTGCATATATATGATAGAGTATTATTCTGCCACAAAGAAGGATAAACTCAAATCCTTTGAAGAAAACTGGATGAGACCATGAGACCATAAGATTAAATGAAATTAGATACAGAAGGTTAAATCTTGGGGGCTGGGGATTTAGCTCAGCGGCAAAAGTGCCTGCCTGGCAAGCGCAAGGTCGTGAGTTCGGTTCCCGGTACCAGAGAAAAACCAAAAAACAAAAACAACAAAACAGAAGGTTAAATCTTGCAATGGTTTTTTATATGAGAAGTCCAAAATATAAAGAATAAAAGACCGATCCTTGGCAAATATCTATATTCAAGTTGAGAACAAAAAATAAAAACCAATAATAAATAATAAAATGTCCTGAAAATAAAAAATAATTAAAATGAATTAATTAATTCAAACTTAAAGAGGAGATGGTAAGAAACAGGGAATCAGAATTTTTGCAGATGGGAAAGGGATCAAAACAAATAAGAATATATATATGTATTCCCCCAAATGAATGCAATTACTATGTATCACAAAAATGTACCAATTAAAAAGCCTAACATCTGACCCATATCTTTAGTTCTACACCTTTTCAGGTTATGAATAGTTAGAATCTCATGATTTATAGGCAGAAAGTGACTCATATCATAAAACTGGCCTGAAATCAGAACCAGAGGAGGAAAATTTTTATGCATACATAACTCTATGTCATAATAACTATAAAAACTTGAAAATGTTCATTCTTACCCCAGTATTCTATAAAAGTGACAGTGCAGTGAAGTTAATGAAAATTTACAAGTCATATTGACCCAAAGTTCTTTTAACAACACCCAGCAGTGAGGTCTTATCACAGGAAACTGTAAGTGCTGGCTTATTATGCACAGCAGCAGGGTGCATGATTCTAAGTAATGCACATATCCAGAGAAGCAGGGAGAATCTCCTCTACGGGCTCAGCATAACAGCCTCAAGAGAGCAGGTCTTTTCACACTGTCTTATGCATAAGGTTCCCAGCAACGAAAGCATAAATTCATGAACGAGAACACAACGAGGCTCTGCTGTACGAGCTAGCTACTAGCACTGCTATACAGTCATGGGATAAATGACTTTCACTGTAAATTCTTAACACACAATAATTAAAGCAAATCCTATGAAATTACACACAAAGAAATCAAGTCGTAGAGAGGTGATGTGTCCAGAGTGATCAGAAGAGGTGACGAGATGGCAATCTTGCCTTCAATAGATCTGCCAACTCCATTTAAATTGTGAAAGATACACCACGAGAGATGCTCTTCCTGCTTTTACACCATAACAGCAAACACTCATGCAACATTTGCTGAGTACCGAGCACTCTTCTGAACATCCTGTACATGTTAACTCACATAATTCTCTTACTACCACGCTCGGTCCTCTCTTTACAGAGAGCGGCATGTGCTCCCTGTGACGTAACAGGATACAGCTGGCAAGAGGCCAAGCCTGGGCCTGGACACCGACAGTCTGTCCCCAGAACCTGTGTACTAAAGCTCCACCCTTGTCCCTCTAGCTAGCCGTATTTCTAGGCTTCTCACTCACTGTTTGGTGAGTGACCTATTCCACCGTCTGCCCTGTCCTAGGCAAGACAGAGCAGTGTCATTCTATGTGGTCCGGCCAGGCCAGACCAACACAGTGTGCAGTGCTTGTATGAGGTGCTTCTAAGAAGGCCAGGGCTAGTCATTCAGAGTGTGTGCTTGGGGACAACAGGTACCTTCTCCACAGGAAGGCCTCAAACAGTCTCACAAAGTACACCCCTACTGTTCTTTTCCTACCACTGTCTCTTCCCTTATCCAAGTCTCCTTCTTGTTCAAGGCACCTCACAACTTCTACTCCATTTCCCAAAAAACCAGGAAGAAAAGTTTATGCTGTAAAAAAAAAAAAAAAAATGAGTTGGACCTCTCTCCCCCACCCACCCAATATTCAAATACAAACAGTTCAAATCTCACAATAACTTCAAGGGAAATTTTTATAGAGTTTCAGTTATTGACCCTTTTGAAATACTGAAAACAGGCCATGTGCTTTCTCCCATGACAAATGAAACCTCAAGCACATCTGTATACTATTTACTCAAAACGTGTTTACTTACAATTTCAAAAGATTCCAGGATTCAAAGAGTTCTCACTAGAATGTGATGCTATTTACAGATGACAAAGCTTAAGTTGAGAAGTTACGTGAATTAGGAAAGTACTACTAGTATATAAAAATAAAACCCAAGCATAAAATCTCATGCATTTTTTCTATGCCAGTCACTCATTCAACAAATGTACCCTGTGTGCCTCCTCTGGATGGGGTGCTGTGCCTCACCCCAGAAATAGTGCTGTTTGGGACTCAGTGGATAGAGGAGCTACAACTAATGCCAGAACACAGAAACAAAGAATAACAACAAGTTTAGAGGGGAGCACAAACTTCTTCTTCTTTTTTTTTTTTTTTCTGATCTGGCCCAAAATACAGCATTTCCTAGAAAAATAAGAGTAAAAGGTAAAGTAAACACCTACACAAAACAAAACTCCCACGGATGTGCTCCAATATGGCACACAGAAGCCTCTGTACTGGAACCATTCTTTGCACTCCTTTCACTGGAACGTTCGTTCCAGTGTCTAACGGGTAGAGTCAAACTAAGTCTCTGAGAGGAATCACAGCAGCTTCTTCCACTGGCACACGTTCCATAGGCGTGGTCCCAGGCAGGAAAAACACGAATGTGCTGTGGAGGCCAGGGGATTAGACATGCACATATGGATTTCTTTAATGCTGGGATTCTCTCCTCATAAAAATGCAAAAGTATTACTTAGAAACTATATTTTGAAGAAATGTTCATATTTCCATACCCTTGCTTAGAATTCTTAGACTTCAGAATGCTCCAACAAAAATTCTAAAGCCATGTTTTCTGTATTCTTGCCCTTGCTAAAACAGGAAGTTTTCTCTAATAAATAGGGAAGAAAATACAAATTATTCACATTCTAGTAATAGAACTAAATTTAGAGCTTGTGAAGAATGACTCAATTTCTTTTGGTTCTAGGTTGACAAGTGAGGCCTCTTATTAACTCTTATGTCTTATTTTTCTGCATTTTATCACCTTTTTGAATTAGCACTATCTCATTTTTCTCATCCTTTCTTCCCTGCTCCCTTCCGTATACCTGACCCCTTCTTCCTGTGCCTCTGCAGCACAACGCTGTCTTCCGCTAGCTATCTCTCACTGCTCTGCTTTCACGCCGCCCTGCATACTTCTGGGCACACGCAAGCCATCCGCCTCCTCCGAGGCTCCAGAGGCAGATGGCCTGCCCATCCTGCTGAGTGGGAGTGCCACTCCGTGCCAGCCTGTGGGGAAACAGAGTGAGGAGACTGGTGGTTTGGGTGGCAATAAAAATACTGCCCTGCTAAATCAAGCTTATTATGTTCTAGATTTAATATGTATATTATATACACACATAAATATAGGTGGACTCTGATAAGAAAGCAGAATCAGACAAAGAAAGTTTTGTTTAAGCCAAAACTCATGGAATAGCATAAGACAAAAATAAGGCAGCAAACTAAACTGAGATAATTTAGACACAATAGCGCTACCTCATTAACCTTGTGTTCAAGCAAACATTTTAAGCTTGTATCGTTTAAAAAAGCCTTCATACTTACTTCATACTTCAATTTGCTAGATAACTTGACGTTAGATATGACAGGAAACCATTTTCAAAGTATTCATATCTCTGTCCTCTCCCTGGACTTTTATTTCAGTTTCAATTTCTTAACACCCAAAAGCAGGGAAAACTGCTCTGCAAGGACAGAGCCCATTTACCGGAGCTGGCTCTTTATCCTTTCCGGTTTCCCCATATCTCCTTCCACTTAGTCCGCTCAAGTCCGAGGGCCTTGTTTTACTGCGCTCTCTTGGAGTATATACTAGACAGCAGCAGCTGCGAGGTAGGACGTGATTTCAGAAACACATGGCCCCACTTCATAGGATATTTACAAGTAAATGAAAGTTTAGTTTCTGAAAAGCATAAAGCTTATGTTATTTCAGTCAACAACAACAGTAAGGTCACCCTGAAACCCAACTCTGAGAACTTTCATTCCTGTGTAAAACTCACTGTTGCCCTAAGCTTGAAGGGCAACTAATTCCGCATGCTGCCACAAGCACAGGAATCTCTGTCCAGCATAATCTGCATGTGAAGGGCATGTACCTGAGCACCAAGTGGAGGAAGGGCCCAAACCCCAGTAAGAGTGGGTGTAAGAGGAAGGTCTTCATTTATCATTTCAAATTATTTTGGTGATTCACAGGCAGGCAGGCTACTCGGTAACATACCCAAGCTTTCCATTCTAAACAGTGACATATCAACACGGCATATATATCCAGATCCATGATTTTGTTCCAGTGGGAGTTAACTTAAACAGCACAAATGAGTCTTCACTGGATTTGAAGACTATTTCTCTATCCAATGCTTTCCAAAATGGCAAGACTGCTTGAAAAAAAGTGTCTTATGACAGATTAGGAAAACTTTGTCTAAGCCAAAACTCAAGAATCCACCAGGCATCTTGTTTTAAGAAAATATTAATGAGCCTTTACAGTTATGTTTCCTCTATCTTTGCATTAATATGTTTCTCTGCATGTAGTTAGAGGTGCATGCTTCTCAGCATTCTTTTTATTCTTATTATTGCATTATTTTTTAATGCTCTGAAGATTGTCCTCAGTAGTCTTCTGTCTTGCTTTTATTATGCCCTTGCATTTTTTCTTCAAATTCTATGATTTCTAAGCCATGCATTAGTTTTATCTTCATGCTCTTTTTTTTCTGAGTACATGGAAAGTGGCCAGCAAAGGGAGATGGTGGAACAGAAGCCAGTGGCAGATCACAGCCTCCCAGGACCAAGAATTAGAACACCTGGAAAACAACGATTTAGCAAGAACAAAGAGAGTGTGAGCCCCATGAACCAAGAAAAAGCTGACAGAAAAAGTAAAAAATATGGATAAACAGAAGACAATGTAAAGAGAAGAACAAAGAAGTCTGGGCCCCTAACCTCTACTCCCGGGTGGGAGGGAAACCTGACTCCAGAAGCACAAGATGCAACTGGAAAGGACCATTGGCCTCAGTGAAAACTACAGTGGAAGCTGCAGGGAAACTCCATGATTATTACAAATTGTAATTAAAAAGCAGGGTTTTATTCTGAAAGTGACTACTTTCATATGGCGGGTGTCTTGGTTACTTTTCTCTCATTGCTGAGACAAAATACCTGACACCCAGAATTAAGGAAGGAAAGGTTTATTTAGCTCACAGTTGGTGGAGGTTTCAGGCCGTACTCAGCTGGCTCCAAGGCAGGGTGGCACATGGCAGAGGGCGACTGTTCACGGTGGTGGAAAACAGCAAAAGCAACAAGAGCAAAAGGGAGGAGCAGCAGCAAGCAGCCTCTTTCCCTCCCTTACATATGCAAACTACCCACCTCAGGGCGGGTGTAGCACTCACACCCATGAATCAATCATAGACTCTAGGAGTCGCCCCATGACTGCATGAGGCTTTGGGAGGATGTCCAGAACCATAACAGCAGGGTAGCTTTGGAAAATAAATCTATTGCAGCATCCTCCATATTTAGGAGTGGTATAAGCAGGAGCCACTTTGAGAGGAGTATTACTTGAGACACACTTCAAGGTCTCGGGAGTCACTTTATCACTGTGACGCAGTGAAACACAGTCACAAAACACTGTTGTGAAGAGAAGGCCTAGTTGCAGGCTTTCTGAGAATTTTAGGGAAAAGACAACTCAAGTTGTGGAGAGTGCAGGCCATGGAGAACGTAGTCCTGCCCTCTGTTATGAGAAGACAGTCAGACACATGGTTCTGAAGGAATTAGGTGTGAAAGTGCTAGGACCAGGCCCGGTGGGTCACTGGTTCCCTTTGCTGCCTTCTTCCAGTATAGAATGCAGTGGTGTGTGTGGTTTCCCCATCCACTAACAGGGTAAAGGATATGTCACTGCTTAGACATTTGTCACATCCCTAAGTATACAGACTGAGGGGCCTCCGGAGCAAGTAGCGCATCTCACAAGCCTAAGCCCACAGGCTGAAAAGCTACTTGGGAATACCAGTGGCTCGCTATGCACAACAGAAAATAAATATTACACTCTCTGGAAAGAACATAGGCCCGAGCTGGACAATATACTAACCAAACCCTCCCAGCAGGAAAGGTGAAGCAGGAGTCAGCATTCACACAGTTACAAAGAGTGTGGAAACACAATAGGCCCCAGTAGTTGTGACGCCCTATCTGTTATGATTTGTGTCCAGCTGTCCCCAGAGCCTCATTCACTTTTAGATGGGTTTTTTTCAGAGGTGGCTGAACCTAGAGTGTGTGATTGATTGGCGATGCAATGCTGGGATTAAATGTAGGTGATTGCTGGATTAGTCCACTGATTAGATCAGCACTGTCCTAATCCAACAGCCAACATGGAGTAAGAAAAGGGCAGAAAGACGTTCTTAAGGCTCAGTTGTTGATTTTGCTGTCTTCTGCCGCCATGAACAGCTGCCCCTCTGCCATGTGCCCCCCTGCCTTGCACCCACCCAGTTATGGACTGAAACCTCTACAAGTTGTGAGCCAAATAAACCTTTCCCCCTCTAACTATGGGGGTCCGATATTTGATCAGAGCAGTAAGAAAAGTAACTAAGACATTATCCTTCTTCTACACCCAGTGGGTTTTGTTACAGGTCCTGGAAAGAAATTACCCACACAAATACCTCAGTATGGAGAACATTGAGGGGTTCATGTCTTTTTGTTTGTTTTGCAGGTTCATTTTTTCTTCTTCCTTTTCTTTTGGGTTTTATTTTGTGTGTCATTATTTACATAGTTCTATTTATTTTATTTGTTAATTGGATTTTTATCTTACTCCCCTCCTCCTTCTTAGCTTCCCTATCTTTTGATAGTAAATTTTACTTCTCTCATTTTCTGTCTTCACTCCATCAAATTTTTATTTTTCTTAATCTTTATTAATTTTTAACCTTTTGCTCTATAGTATTATTACTGACTTCTATTTTTCATGATAGTACAGTTGTTTTATTGGTTTTTACTGTATGTCAATATCTGGCTTGTCTTTGTGTCACTGTCATTACTGTGGTTTGATCTTTAGTCTCGACCAGGGTACTGAGAAGCCTTGAAAAAATAGTTGGACACTAAGATGATCCTCAAATAAAAAGGGAAGAGATCCATTCCAACAGGTACACAAATCTCCATACAGAAACAGAAGAAGTATGAGAAAACAAGGCAACAGAACTTCTCCCACAGTCCAAAACTTATCAGTAACTAAATGCAAACTACAAAATTAAGGAAATGTCAAATAATTCAAAAGACTGATTTTTAAAATTATTAATGACTTCAAGTAGGATACAAATAAATAGCTGAATGAATTTTAAAAGACAGTGCAAGACATAAAGGAGCAATTCTACAAAAACTTGGAAATTCTGAAAGAGAACAAAACAGAAATCTTGGAAATTAAAATCAAAATAAATCAAATCAAAAAGTCAGTGCAAAGCTTCACCAATAAACAGGATCTAACATATGACAGAATTTCAGGTCTTGAAGGTAATACTGAGGAATTATTACACACAGTAATAAAGAAGAAAACCAAAATTATGAGCAAAACATTCAAGAACTCTAAGACACAATTAAAAGACCAAACTTACGAAACTTCAGTGTAGAAAAAGGTGCCAAGGTTCAGGCTAATGGCATAGAAAATCTATTTAATGAAAAAGTAACAGATAATTCCCACAATCTTGAGAAAATTATAGACATCCAGGTACAGGAGACATTTAGAACCTCAAACCGGCACAGCCAGGAAAGAATTTCTCCATGTCACAAAGTATTAAACTCTCAAGAGCACAGAATAAGGAAGGAATATGAAAAGCTAAAAAGAAATATTAAGTCATTTATAGAGGTAAACCTATCAGAAAAACTTTCACACTTTTCTTTAGGAACCATTAAGGCCAGGGGGGCATGAAATGATGTATTTGAAATCCTGACAAAACTGCCACCTTGATTACTATATCCAGGAAAACTATCATTCAAGATAGTTGAAGGGGAAGGGCTGGGGATATAGCTCAGTAACGTAAGCGCCTGCCTGGCAAGCATGAGCTCGTGAGTTCGATCCCTGGTACCACAAAAAAAAAAAAAAAAATACTTACTAAGATAGTTGAAGGGGAAATAAAGACCTTCCATGATAAGCATAAACTAAAGAAATGCATGACCACTAAAGCAGCATTGTAGACAATACATACAGAAGAGAAAGAGTACATAACCCATTGACAATTAGGGGAAAAAATCAAACATCATAAAAGCAACAAAATGATAAGAATTAGTATATATTTTTCTGTGATAACTGTGCATGTATAATGGTCTTAATTCTCCAATTACAAGACACAGACTGGCAGATTGGATTTTCATAAGACCCAACTTCTTGCTGCCTTCAAGAAACACACATTACTGGCAAAGACATACACAGGCTGACATATTCCTATAAACAGAACACAAAAGCATTCAAGGTAGGAATACTCATAACTGAGAAAGCAAACTTAAAGCCAAAATTAGTTAGATGAGACAACAAGAAATATAAC
>NW_004955454.1:13915675-13926010 GCF_000276665.1 Chinchilla lanigera | reverse complement strand
TATATATAAAATATCTGTAAGCCAAATTTCAAACCTCATTCTTTCTCAGTATATATGAAAATATCCTTAAATAACAAATTCAAATAGACACACATATGTGAATGCTCAGACAATTTTAAAAATTATAAAGGAGGTCAAAGTGGCAAAACTCTATTCCTAACATTAGTTGAAGTTGAGCCAGGTCTCAATTATGCTTTTCTTCTACTATTTCTAGAATTATTACTAACAAAAAGGCTAACAGAGATTTCTCTTAGTAAAATAATGAAATTATCAGTCACTGTACACAAACCATCATAAAGCAAGCAAAATTCAAACGATCAGAGTAAACGTACACTGAATGACTTGTGGATAGAAGTAAACATTCTCATTCTTGGTGTAAATGACTGGCTTTGCCTGTCCATCTGGTTGAAGTCCAACAAACAACCCAGGGCTCTTCACTGATTCCAGGCTTACAGATGCATTTTCCAAGTTCTTCTTAATTTTAAAGTGACAGTCAGTATCTCCAGTACCCTAAAATCAATTCAGCATTATTTCATAAATGACAGCAACACTGAAGGGCATAATTAAAACCACTCTCTTCACTAGAACATAATTTTACTTCATTTTCAAATCATCTTGTATACACAGAATATTTTTGCAAAGCCTACATCCTATTCCATAATGTGCAAAAGCACAGATCATAGTTTAGGCTGAGTCTAGGTCATACCCTTTGAACAAAGTACACTGAAATACAAAGGAGCTTCAACTAAAATGTATGAATATGCTATATTTCATTTCAGCATTTCTCACCAGTGTAAGTGAACCTACAGCATTAACATGTGAATTGCTCCTCTTAGAAATACAGTCATGCTTTTCATGATGGTGGGAGTATGTTCTGAAAAATGTATCAGTAGATTATTTGGTCAGTATTCAAACATCATAGAATGCATCCACACAAACCTACATGTATAGGAAACTACACACCTAGGATGTGTGTGTGTGTGTGTGTGTGTGTGTGTGTGTGTGTCTTGTGAGCCTACTGCTCATAGGGCCAAACAAAGCAACATAAAATTAAATCAAGTGCAAGAAAAATGATGCAGTCAATAGACATAGTAAATGTAAGATAGTATAATACCTCATTCTGTTTTATAGTAAATATTTTAAAGACTAACTCTAAAGTAACAATAAAAAGTACAGTAAGTTCATAAATCAGTAACATAATCTTATGGTACCACCACCACATATGCAGTCTGACACTGACAAAAATGTAGCACATAACTATGCTCTAAAATTATAGAAAAAAGAGCAGTTTTATTACATCTATTTATACTTAAATTTAATTATAAAACATGTTCTATATTATTCTGCATTTTTCTGACTGACTGTTCATAAATATAAATAGAAATACAAGTGACCTACTCAAAGAATGTGTACCAAAACATTCAAGAATTAGGAGCCCAACAGTAATCTCTATAACCTTCAGATCATTATAATCATGTCTTCCTTTCTTAAGGCATTTGTAATCCAACATTGGAAAACATTTTACTACTCATTGCTTTTAAAGTTTTCTTATAGGATTTCAAATTTCGGGAAAATGAGTTTTATGAGGATTAAAATTTTCTTTAGAAAGTCTTATTTGTAACAGCAAACTATACTCTGTCTTCACGTCAAACATGAGTTTGTTATAACGGTCTTCCCTCACTCCTCTTTCTTTTGTAAATATGAATACTCTCGATCTTCTGTTCTTGTTATGGCTACAGCTAAGACTCTGGCCTTGATTTGTTCATGGTCAACACAGAGAATAACATATACACGTACATGTAATAAAAATACAAGTGCAATACAATAACTATGGGTTCCCAGAGCTTGGAGAATATAGAAACAAAGGCACCAAATCTAGGAGAATGGGAAAGGGCTTCCTGGAGGAGGTGAAGTAAGGGCTCAATGACACCAAACTGAATAGAGGAGGACAGACTGAGGCTGGAGGCAGGAAATTTCAGGCAGCAGAATGCGTAAATAAAGGCATAGAGGCAGCAGGCAGGCTGGTTGTCATGATTTACATTGGAATGTCATCCTAGACACTCATGCACTCACAGGCAGGGCTCTTGGAAGGTGACTGAATGTTGTACGTTTATAGCTGGGCTGCTGTTAGGAGGGGGGATCTGGTCTAAAGAGGTGGGTCTCTGGGAGCGTGGCCTGGAAGCGGTTACATCCCTTTCTAGCTCCTCCTTTAGTGCACTGTGCTTGCCCTCAGCTCTCCAAGTCCTCTGCCATGTCCTCCCCACCTTGGAGCCACAGGACTCTGGAGTGAAACCTCTAGAAACCGTGCGCCAAAATAACCTTTACATCCTTCAAGTCGCGAGTGTCAGGTATTTTGTCCCAGCGAGGAAGAAGGTAACTAAGCGCTGGTGTGTAGATAAACAAGCTCCTTGACATTGTTGAAGACAGAGAGAGGAAGGAGAGCACAAACAGGCTTAGTTTGTACGCAACACAGGGAGTGGCTTGACCTTAGACCATGTGAGACACTGAAGGATTTTATGGACAGATCTCAAACTGTCTTCATGAGCATGACCTACATGCTCCCGACACCTCTCCAGAAAGAAAATCATCATTTACCTGGTTTTCTAATAACTACAAAGGGGTGGAGAACCTCAACTTTCCCACTTCTCATGCATATAGTCCTAGAGCTCCCTTTCAGATTTGAGTTTCTAAACAATTTGGGATTTTCAGGTAAATTGAGAAGATGGCACCAAGTTTTTATATATCCACACCCACTTTCTCCAACTATTAATATCTTGCACTAGTGTAATATACTTGTTACAGTTAGTGAACCAATTCATACATTTGTATTAACTACTACTTTATGCATATTCCCTATTTTTTACCTAGTGCTCCTTTTCTGTCAGGATCCTGTCCATGATGCCACATTATAGTATTAATCATGGCCCTCAGGCTGCCCTTGCCTATGAAGTTTTCTCAGATGCTCCTTTTAATGACCATGACAGTTTTCAAGACTAAAAGCAAAAACAGTTGAGTATCCTAATCCATGAACATGGTCCACCTACTTAGATTTTCTTTCATTTCTTAACCTAGTTGGATAGTTTTCTATATATCTAACCCTATTTCATTAGATTCTTATCCTTTCTGTACTAAAGTCACTGGCTTGTTTTCTTCTGCTTCAGGGCGGTTATTTTATTGTTATTAGTGTATTCTTACAATAGATAATATTTACATTATGTGTACATAACACATATTAATTCCTTTTTTCATCCTGTTTCCCTCCCATTCCTCCCTACCCCCCAATCTCTTGTTCCTCCTCCCATTTGGGAAAGATCTTATGTCTCTACTTCCTATTATCTATCTTTTATTTTGCTCTTTGTTTATATTTTGGGTTTCTCATATGAAACCATACAATATTTAAACAAGTGTCTGGTTTATTTTGCTTGTGTTTTTAACTTGAAATGCCAGTTGTTCATTGTTAGTCCATAGAAAAAGCAACTGAATTTCTACATTAACCTGTGTATTGCAGCCTTGCTAGAGTCACTTATTAGTTCTAAAGTTTCCTGTTGACTCAGATTTTCTACATTCTCAATCAACTCATATGTCAACAAAAACCAGCCAGGTATAGTAGCATATCTCACCTCAGGAGGCTGAGACAGGAGGATCACCATGAATTTGAGACCAGCATGGGCTCCACAGTGAGTTCAAGGCCAGCCTGAACTACACTGTGAGACCCTGTCTTAAAAAAAAGTTCTATATTTCCTTTCCAATCTGTATGTATTTGTTTTATCTATCTTACTGCATTTCCTGGGACTTCTAATACAATGTTGAACAGCAGTGGTTTAACAGAGCATCCTTGCTTTTTTCATGCTGTTAGGGGAAAAGCACTAATTTTCCACAACCAAGCATGATATTAACTATAAGGCTTTTGTAGATATTCTTTACCAAGTTGAGAAACTTCTCTAATTATTTGGATAAAAGTTTGTCTTTTCACAACCGATATTCAACCACCCATTAATACACAATAAGATCCATCAAATTTGACTAAACCTCTTCAGTTTCATTATTACTTCCAACATCAGGTCCAGATGACATCATGCCTGGATCCCTACAGTCACTAGGCAAAGGAAAGGTAGTACTTTTGGCTGTTACATTAACATATTTTCATGGCTTAATTTCCCAAGGCTCCCTTACCTACCAGATCAATAATATGCACTATGATGGGAATAAGTAAAATCCAGGCTTGAACAAAGAAATATTTGCTCAGTTTTGAGATTTCAAGTAGAATAACTTTTAAAATTTTCTTTAGCAAAAAAAGAATCAAAAGGAAGGTGCTTTTCATTTTCAGAAATGAAATGCTCTACTCAGAAACAAAATGGTTCCCAAAACAAATTCCAAAATTGAATTTCACATACCTAGCACCAGGCAGAAGGGATGGGAAACCATAGAGTGCAAATTCTGAAGCCACCAAAAAGGAAGATAACATATTACGACACAGTTGAAATTTCCATACCACAAGAAGACAAGCCTGTGTGGTGGCAGGAGGGACCTGGAGTAAGCAGGCTAAAAGGCAGATATGAACGCCCTTTTTCAGCTCTACCAGGAACGGATTTTTTGCATACTAAAGAAATGAAGGTCAGCAGAAATAGTCATGTATTTGAGGGGAGAATCTCAAGAGCTACGGGGCTCCTCCAGAGAATTCACAAATGTCCCTTAGCACATACTAGTGATTAGCAAGTACCAGAGCAACAGAGCCATCTAGAGATGGATTAGAAACGTCTGGGGAGTGAACTTGAGGTGACACTGATACAGATTCCCCACACCTCACATGAATACATTAGGGGGTCCAAAAGTTATCCTGTTTTTCAATGCCAGATTCAAATCCTGAGAGGCCTATTGACCTAGGACAGAACTGGACTTACTATAAATTGGCCAGAGACAATCCTGGCATCTCAAAATTCCCATGTGGCCCAAAATGTTAAAACTGCAGTCTCGATCTCATTTGAAATGACACCTACTACGGGCTGATACACTCTGGGTGCAAACTCCAAAGATTCGTGTGTTGGGAGCTTGGTATCCAGTGCAGTAGCACAGGAGGTGACGGAAATTTTAAGGCAGGGCCTAGTGAGAGGGCCTCAGATCCATTTGTGAGTGTGTCCTCAAAAGAGAGCTTGAGACCCCTGAGCTCTCCGAGAAGTCAGTACTGAACCTGAGTTACTCTCTGGTTTCCTATTTCAAGACGTGATCTTTCCTTCTTACGTCACTGTTCACCATCAGCTTTGCCAAGGGCCCACGGTGTATTTCATCCTAGTACTTCACTGCAATACTCATGTATTCCTATAGCATTTCACTGTAGTGACAAAAACAGACTGACACATACAGAACTTGCATGTCTAGAGACATACAAATCAGAAACACTGCAGAAGAGACCCCTGTGGTCTGAAGAGTGGCCTACGTCCAGTGGCCTTCTCCATGACATTTTTATAAAGTCTTTACAGCCAGCTGACTTTCCTTCCAAGAAAAAAAGGAAAAGAGAAATAAATACATAAAGCCATTGCTGACTTAATTGTTAACCTACAAGGAACATTTGAACTAGAGAGAACCCAACATTCTGTATACTGGTACATATATTACTTTGACTGGGAAAAAAATCAATCAACAAGTTCAACATACTGCAACTTGATAGAAGCACAGTATTGGTGTACTCTAGGTAAAATGAGTTTTTGACTCAAATGGGTTTTTTTTAAGAGAATAAAAAATAATAAAAAAATTAGAAATGATACAGAATGTGAAAAAACAAGATTACAGGAATTCAACAATGGTTGTTACATTGCATACTGTTGTTTTCAAAGTAGTTGTTCAGATTACCAGATATAAGCATGGAAAATTGGTCAAAAAAATTAAGCATTAGCTGTTCCTTTCAATAAACCAATAGAAATTAGTAGTACAATTATCTTGGTTAATATATATATATACACACACACACACATATATATATAATTTTTCCCCTTCTTTCTTTTCTTCTTTCCCTCATCCCAGCTGTTCTTTCTTTTTGAGCAATTTCTTTCCCTTTCATAATATTTATTGTACCTTTCAGATACACATGGCAAATAAATATATGAAAAAAATGTTTAACATAATTGGTCATTCAAGAAATGCAAATTAAAACAACACTGAGATTCCATCTCACTCCAGAAAAAATGGCTATCATCGAGAAATCAACCAATAACAAATGCTGGAGAGGCTGTGGGGAGAAAGGAACCCTACTCCACTGCTGGTAGGAGTGGAGACAGGTGAAACCACTGTGGAAATCAATTCAGACAGTCCTCACAAAAGTAGGATTGGAAGTCCCACTTAATGCAACTATTACCCCTTCTGGGTATTTTTCCAGAAGAATTAAAAACATCATACCACAGCGATATATGTGCATCCCTGTTTATAGCCGCACAATTTGTCACAGCTAAATCTTGGAAACAACCCAAATGCCCATCAACAGAGAAATGGATAAAAAAGATGTGGTATTTTTATACAATGGAGTATTACTCAGCTATAAAGAAAGATAAACCCAAGGCTTTTATAGGTAAATGGATGCAACTAGGGACCATATTCATAAGTGAAATAAATCAGACCCACATGTATAAACATATTGTCTCCCTAGTATAAGAACCTGAAAGAGTCAACTTGGTTTTTGTTACAGAAATTTCATTATTATTCTTACAAACTTGAGGTTCTTGGTAAATTATATTATCTTTTATAGAAAGGCCAGATTCATAGACCTATAATAATATCATGAGAGCATTATCTTCTCAAACTTAAAACAGATATCTCACTGAAAATTGGTGTCATTTTGCCTTAACGATTTCAGGCAACTGCCCATGACTCACAGAACTAAAAACTTCCCAACACATCTCTTCTCTTACTGGTACTGAAATAGGTACTTAACCTCTGTTACTGTATTTTCACACCGTAGTGTAATTGTTTACATTCTTATTTATCCTTGTAGACTGTGAGTTTCCTAAGAACAAGGGACATACCTTACTACTATAGTGCTAATGACAACGGTATCTGCCTTTCAGTAGAAACTCAATGAATGGTTAGCTCTAAAATAACCTCTGCTATGATAACATCTGAGCTCATAATCTGCGCATGTAAGGGCATTTCCTGTGTTCTTTGTGAATGTGATATGGAATTATGCTTGTTAAATTTTCCATTCAAGGAAACTTCTCCTGACTTGCTCACTCTGCTCAAATCAATCTACCTCTCCTAAACTTTCACATAAGCAGCTGAACCACAATTTCAGTGGAATCTCTGATCTCTCTACTTAACTGTGGCCTACATATTTGATTGCTTCAATAGCACCTCAAGAAATACTATTTTTAACTTTCATTAGGTGTAATTAGTGAAAATAATGAAAATAAAATTTCATACAACTTTTGACATGATGAACACTAAGGGTTTCCCTCTTAATCTCTCACTTAAAATCTCTGTGTTATCCTCAGCCTAGATATAAACTGATAAAAAGAATATAAATGGGAAATTTAAAAAACAAGGTGCTTCTGAACACAAAATGGTCTTCTTTCTGTGCCCTCTTCAATATCAGTAACAAATACAAACTGGACAAAGCTCCCTGAGAATATCGGATGCACGCTCACACCACAAGCTAACACATTTAGTGTTGTTTTCCAGGGTTCAGCTTCTTTGCAGAAGGACAGTTCCTATTTACCACTGACCAAGTAGTATTTTAACTTTTCTTTCATTCAATACTTGTAGAGCACCTACTCAATGTCAGGCCTTACTGTAGAATTTGAGATATTTTAATAAAGCAAACAGAAGTCTGCCATCCTAGTATATTCCATATTTGAATAATACTCAAATTCCAGTATCTCAGTATTATTCATGCTACTCATCAGCCTTCTCTTTTCCAGGATAAATCACTTAATGATTTATTCCTTTTTTAAAGCATATATGCTCCTGACAGGCCGAAATCTTTGTTACTGTCTTCAAAACCATCTGTATATTCTCCCAATTTTTTCATGCTTTAAATATCAAAACTAATACACGGACTTTAGTATACAATAATAGTGAAATGTAGGATCATTTCCTAGGAAACTAAACAAAATAATTTATCTTGCATGTAGCCATGTATACAAACACAGTTTTATTAAAAACAATTTCTTTTGGCAACCCACTCATGTCCCTTTCTGTCACTCTTGCACAGAAGCTTTATTTTCCTCAATAAATATGCTCTGCTCTTAACCTCTGTTGTTTCTAAAATTCATTCTTCAATTGCAGAGAACACAAACCCTCATCCCAGGTATCTGTCAGGTTGGGAGTTTCTTTCCCCTGTATCATTTGGAGGTTCCCCACTGAGATCAGTGGACAGAGGTAAGAGTTTGCTTTTGTTTCATAGACTCTGGATTGGGACTTATTTAGGTAACAAATATTTATGCTTCAAATTTTGTCATGTCTTTGCCCGTTGCTTATAATTGCTTATGATTTGTCTTCTATAGTTTTGCTAAAATGTTGATAAATCTTAAGTTAAAACATGGGAAGGTTATGATATTTCTTTAATGGGACATTTTATTCCTGTTTTGTTCTGGTATATGTCACATTTAAAGTAGTTGCTAAATGTACTAGTTTTCCTTGCTTGACTTTATTTAGATGTTAGCACACCCCTGGTAGACTTTAATATGTTCTGTAAAATGGGTCTTTAAATCTAGCTCAGATTTAAAAATTATACATGCTTATGTAATAAAACACAGGACTCCAACCACCATGTAAAAAAGACATTATGTTGGTGGTCGTCCTTCAGACTTGAAGGACAGGTTTCACTGGGACATATTGGCTCTGATCCTCCTCTACACTCCAGAGAAAATGTCCAGCCTGTTCTGCTTCAGTTTTCTTTCTCTGGCCTTAATCTTTTTCTACCACTTTGTACTTTCCTTTTTAGAGGCATGTAAGATTAAAAAAGAACTCTAGACTGTTCCAACTAAGTTAAGCCCATAGAAGATGAGTGTTTGTTAACGCCAAAGACAGGGAAGTCACCTTAGAGAAAGAACACATACCTTGTCTTTGGGTCAGATGAGAGACATCAGAATTTTGCTCATCCAGGAAAACACACATAAAAGCCATGTCCCGGCTTAGTGTTTTCTGCACAGGTATCCCTCGGGAGGCTGAATCTGAGACACAGTAGAGAAAACCGACTTCTGGCTGACACCCAGAAGGAGCTATCTCCAAAAGCAGCACACTTCTGGGACCAAAACACATTTAGTCTAAGGGAGGATCTCCAACCTTTCCTCTTCTCCTAGGTCTGGTTATCATTTGTGTATAGAAAAATACTTTGATAATAAGCTCTGGACTTTAAAACTTATAAAGTGCTAGGTAATCTTGTTCAGGCTTTTAACTGTCCCTTGTAGAACTTGGACAAACAGTGGTCACTCTGCCAGCTAGTTAAATGACCTTAGAGCAGCTGCCACTCTCTAAAGCAGAGGACAGGTTTCCCCAGCATCTCTGTGGTGAATCCCCATCGAAGCCATAGGCGGACGGAATGTTGACCAGAGAGACAGCTGGATTTCTTTTGAGAGACTGATCTCTGGTTGTGTGGGCCAGCAGAAACTGCAAACAACTGAGGGTCACGGCCAGGGCTGCTCTCTGGCGGATGCCCAAAGGTTCCTCGGTGGAAACTGGCTCCTGACTACTGAAAAATCTCCACTTATCTATCGTACTTATCTCACTCTCCTAATAAACTAGGAATGCTCCATAAGCTTTTCAGTGGAGCCACTTAACTATCCCACCCTTCAGACACTAGGCCGAGGCAGCTTGCAACAATTCACATTTCACAGCAGCTAGCAGGGAAACATTCACATTTGTGCCTTACATAGGCTAACGAAGAGTAACTAAGTAATTCACATTTGTGCCTTACATATGCTAAGAGTAAAAAGAGATTCTTGTCAGCCTTAACTGTGCCTTTATAAATATTTAAATGTGATTGCTAGGTGATAAATATAAGTTTAACTTGTGAGCTTCAAAGTTTAAATAAAACATAGTCTTGTCCTCTGGCTAGGAAAGGTTGCCTAGGTGATTAGATAGAGAACACAAGTGTCTGGAGACTTCTTTACCCTAGTGCACAGGGCAAAATTCCTCCAGTCAACTGTTAGTTCTATCTAGAGGTGATTTCCTCTGTATAAAAGCCCCACCACAGACATCAAAGGTTCTAGTTTAATTCCCAGTTCCCACCCCTGCCATGGGGTTAGATCTTCATATTTACCATTTCTGGAATGTGTGGTTGTAAACTGGTTGTAAATGCCCTGCCCTTCCTGGACTCCAAAAATGTATTGTTCTTCCCCTAAATGCTCT
>NW_004955454.1:13883083-13915434 GCF_000276665.1 Chinchilla lanigera | reverse complement strand
TCAGTCCCTGGCCAGGAATAAAGGCTCATCCTAAATTCCAATTGGCGGTCCGCGCGTCTTGGTGTTTGTCGGTCGGTACCATTTGGTTTGATTGTGGTCGTGAGTCCAGAACACTCTGTAGCCTGAGAAATACTCTATTTTCAACTCACCTTTTTATACATACCCTCTCCCAAAAAATAAAAAGCAATAGTTTATTACAAAGATATGCTTCCCTCTTTAGACATCCCTGTCACCAGCCCAATTGTAACTTATGCTTATAAATGTCCAGTAGGGGTAAGTGCACAGCTCATGGGCTTTCTGGGAGGACAGAACTGGGTGCCAGTTCAAGGGTGGATAGGCTGGCCACATTTTCTTCTCTGCTTTCTCCAAATGGCATCCACCTGCTCTGGAGAGACTCTACTCAGGGATGCCTTGAGGGTACAAAGATCAATTAGAAATACTGAGGGGATGCCCATACTGGTTCTTTTCGTATTTCAGACATGGGAAATTCACAGTCAAAGTCTCTTACTCCTTTCAAGTGCATCCTTAAGCACTGGAAGATGTTTGACCCTTACACATTGAAAAAGAACTATTTAATATTTTTCTGCATGTGCTTATGGCCTACCTACCTCCTAGAGTCAAAATGGAATGCAGAGGGAAGCATTAATTACGATGCTATTTTACAACTAGAAAGATATTGTAAAAAAGAAGGAAAATAGTCAAAAACGCCTTATGTTCAGATTTTCTTTGTATTAAGAACAGTCCTTACTTAGTTTCAAAATGTAGATGTGAGCCACAGGAAAACCAGACACCTCAGCCTCTTAAGATATCCACTATCCTAGAGCCTGAGACTCTCCTTCCCAATCTTTGGAGCATGAGGATAAGACAGCCTTAATCAAAGCCTCACCCACCAGTAGTGAATCTGTTTCCCCTACTTGCCCTTCTAGGCTAGAGGATGGGGTTTCTAGGCCAGCTGTAACCCAGGCCTCTACAGGGCTATACCCATCCTTAGCTGAGTTTAGGCAAGCTCCTCAAGGACAATACCCTTTACAAGAAGTAAATGGACAATTTGGAACTGCCAGAGTTCATGTGCCTTTTTCTCTCAGTGACCTAAAACAGATAAAATTAAATCATGGAAAAATTTTAGATGACCCTGGTAAGTACATTGCGGTACTTAGAGGCCTCACTCGGGCTTATGAGCTAGATTGGAAAGATGTAATGTTACTCTTAAATCAAACATTGACCTCTAATGAGAGACAGGCAGCATTACAGGCTGCTGTTGCATTCGGAGAGGAATATCATATTATTAATTTTAGATGGTCAGAAGACAGAGAGCCAGAGGAACCACCAGTTCCCACTGGAGCCCAAGCTGTCCCTACCCAAGACCCCTACTGGCCTAGCAATTATATGGGAGATTGGAATAGGAGACATTTTCACACATGTGCTCTTGAAGGTCTAAGAAGGATAAGGATTAAGCCATTCAATTATTTTAAACTGTCAGTGATTCAACAAGAAAAAAGGAACACCTCTCTGCTTTCTTAAATCACTTACAAGGGGCACTGATAAAGTATACTTCCCCAGATCCTAATTCAGTAGCGGGACAAATTATTCTTACAGATAAATTCATTACTCAGTTGCCCCAGATATTAGAAAAGAGCTACAAAAGATAGCTTTTGCTCCACATAGCTCACTTGATAGTTTAGTAAAAAAAAAAAAAAAAAAAAAGGCCTGACTCTTTAGTGTTCTGTAATCAGGACTGGGAGAAAACCAAGAAGAGAAAATGACGGATCAAAAGGTGGCTGGCTGCCTTTGTTGCAGCCTCAAAAAAAAAAACCCAGACCCTAAGTCTGATTCTCCGGGCCCCAAGAATTGCTCAATGACTAAGTTCATTTGCTACCACCGCCAAAGCCAGACCACCCTCAGAGGGACTGCCTTTCAGCGGCCCCAAGCCATGCCCCCACTGCCAAGGTAGCCACACGAAGTGAGACTGCACTCTGAGGCGGAGGCCCCAGCACTCAGGCTCAGCTTCCCAGGTGGTACAGGACAGCCTCCTCCCTCTGGCTGAACTGTCCTCTCTACCTGTCATCTCCACAGAGGGGCCCTGAGTAACCATGACTACAGAAAGAAAACAGCCTATTGCTGGACACGGGCACAGGTCTCTGTCCTTCTCCAACCCTGACCTTCCTTCCACTCTTCGATAAAAATAGTCACTAAAAAAACCTAGATAAAAATAATCACTAACAAAAAAAAACTCACTTAAGCTGTTACTTGGATAACTTTCTTTTCACTCATTCCTTTTACTTATGCCTAAAAGCCCAGCTCGCATACTGGAGAGATTTTATCCTGTCTAAATACTGTCATATAATCCAAGTTGCCAACTAATCAAAATGATGCTGAGACTGGTTTTTACAAATATAACACACATCATCATTCATGTACAAAAATTTAACAGTTTTTCATTGGTCAAAATAAGGTGTTAATCTGATTTTTGTAAGTCATAAAAATTTGGAGATAGTTATAACTAAAGGTAGAGGGACTTAAGACAAAATGTCAGGCTCCATCAGTAAAAGGGTCTAAGAGCAAACTGCTATCCCATAAAAAGTTTCTAAACTTACCTGTCAGTTCTAATGCTCGTACTTTAATTATACATGCCCTAATTTCTTGGAAAATTTGTTCTTGCCAAGAGGATGCCAGACCCCTGGTAATCATACAGATAAAACCTATGATAAATATGCTAGGTTACGTTCAGATTCCTTTTCCTGGGATCTACCAGATCTTGCCTGAAGAGAGGGCTTTATGACAGCTGGTCTCTCTCTCCTAAATAAAGAAATAAAATTAATAAAACAGACCATCCTCCAAAATCAGATGGCATGAGATACTCTAACAGCAGCACAAGGGGGTACTTGTGCAGTTATAAAAACTGAATGTTGTGTGTACATTCCTGATCCTTCTGCTAATGTCTCAATGGCTGTTCAAGACATGAGGCAACAGATCAATGATATGTCAGATTCTGAAAATCCCTGGACCTTATCCTCTTTATGGGAGGCCATTACCGGCTCCTCTTGGTGGAAATATTTGTTGATTGCATGCATAATAATCCTGCTGATGTTATTATTTAGCCCATGCATACTTAATTGTTTCTTTGGCTTTGTCTCCTCCAGATTTAAAGTTATACACTTACCCAAGATGAAAATGCCTGGTGTCTATCGAGGGCCTTTAGACAGACCCTCTGGAGAGTATCTCTCACTGCCGATCAACAACTACAACCCCCTTCAGCCAGAAGAAGCCAGGGCGGTCACTGCCCATTATTCCCTCAAGGCAGTTCAGGTTGCTTCTTTAGAGGGAGGAATGTTATAGGCAGCTGAGTTAGACAGAAATATTATAGGCAGTCAGACAGGGCCAGGCCATCAAAGGAGCCAGTATGGAAGACAAGATACCTTGGAATAGAGACATACTCGCTTCAGGCCAGACCTCCAGACAAAAGATTAAACAAATGTACCCACATACCTCCCCAGGGATGGACATCAGGGACTAATATTCTAAATAGGTAGTGATCACCTTAAGGAGTCACTTACCCAACCCTTTAGAGGAAAAGCCCCTGTTCTGTATTCATGCCCGCTGACTACATGACTCACTTCCCCATTTGATCCAGATTTAATCAATTTTACCTAGACAATTCTTATTGGTTGACCATAGTCTTGTCCTACCTCATGTCCACTTTGTGATTTCCCATTTTTCCCCCACCTTGGACCCGCCTCACCTCGTGGTTTTACTCTATAAAATCCCTAGGAAAGACAGGATCCTTGGCAACCCACGTGGGTCCCCTTCTGTCCCTTTCAGACAGGAGCTTTCTTTCCCTCGATAAATATATTCTACTCTTTAAAAAAAAAATCAGTTTCTCTAAAACTGTTTCATACCTGTAGCCAACCCTTTTTGCCTCATTTCTAAATATTATAATACAAAATATTTTTTAAAAGAAAACTTGCTACTTATATACATTCGCTATTATATATATAATTTATATGGAGTCCACAACAGTTCTCTTTCACTCAAAAACAATGGCAAAAAGAACCCCCCAAAAAACTCAAAAGTCCCAGCAGCCTGCCAGTTAGACATGTCTGGAACTAAAACATGACTTACTCAAAACTAAGTAAAGTTTGCACTGAATTTTATTCTTTTCAGCCCTCTGATCTAATATTGTGGACACCTAGCCCATTGATAAGAGGAAGCAGAGTTCTGGGATGTCCTAAATTTAACAGCTAAAAAGTAGAGGGCAGGAGAGTTAGAAGAGGTGAATCAACATCTAAGGGCCAAAACAATAAAAGAGCATTTTACATTTCTGAATGTATGTAAAACTTTAAACTGCCCCATCACAGGCTACGGCATCCTGCCTACAGCCCCAACCAACCCAGAAGGAGCAGTATTTACCCTTGTAACAAGGACACGATGAAGAGCAAGACGAAGCTCAGCATCTCTGCCTCGATGTTTTTTCCTCCTTTATCTTATGACTGTGGGCCAGACCCCTGCTCAGCTCTGCACACAGGCATGCTAATCACTTAAGGAGTCTCTGTAACACAAAATTTATCAGTTCTAACTTTACCCTGTCTACCTCACCCACTTCAAGATTAAGGACACAAAGGTAAGAGTAATTTTCACGGTTTCCAGAGATATCGTTACCAGCTTTGACAATGTCCAGTCCCACAACCCCTAGAATGATGCCTAGGGGTCTCCAGACATTGCTCTAAACCTGCAATCCCCTTGGATTTCAGAAAAAGCAGAGCCTCACAGACCCCCCAGATGAGGTCACACCCCCCACAGGAGCAGTCACCCCATGGCAGGCACCACACCCACTGCTCCAGCATGAACAGTCATCTCTTGGGAAAGCAGTTGTGCCTCACCATTAAGGTTCCTCCAGACCTAAATAAACCAGGATTGAGATGACTGACCAGAGCCCGGCCCACCACAGCACCCCACGAAACTGGTGCCCTTTCTTTGTTAATGGCCAGTCTGAGCTTTATCACATCTGTTCCTCCTTCAGTGCTTCAAATGGAAGTCCTTCTCTACTTTCTCTACTTTCCTGTGTTAGGGACCAACCTGATCCTTGTCAGAGATGTGTCCCAGTCCTGTTCTGGCTCAAGCTAAAGTCCTCTACCATTTTCTCTTACTTCTCAGTCAAAGTTTGTGCCTGTAATATTCATGCCAGCTGCTGCAGTTTCGATTTCTGTTATTACTGAAGGAAGGGTCTTCACTCATTGGTGACTCCTTAATGAACTGCTCTATCCCAAAGCTCTTCCCAGTTCACATTATGCTGTCCCTTTTAGCTATCACCACTGTAGGTTTGAGGGAGACAGGGACCTTCTTGGGGACAAGAAAGGGAAGGATTCTTAGGCCCTAATTATCCACGGAAGATGAACATAAGTCTCCCTTGTACTCTCTTGCCAATGATACCCTACCTCCCTACTCTTCTTGCAAGCAACAGGTAGACTATACCCAGTAGGGTGGTTCCACAACATCTCCAAGGACAAAACAGACCCTGATCCATATCTTACACATGGAAAGAACCTCTTAAACATCAGGAGGAGGTTTCTAAAAAGTTCCATACTTATGATTCATGGAAAATTACCACACTCTAGCCTTCTCCCACAACCCCATAAAAGCCGGCCCCTTCCCCTGTTAAGGCCCAGCCTGATCATTCTCTGCCAGCGCCACCACCCACCCATCCTCTTCTTCCTAAGCTTCCACTAAAACTTCTGCCTAAGTCTGTACTCTTGACTCAGTTTCCGTTTCTGTAACCAGTGAGCCAGGAGTTCCCCTGCACCTGACGTCAGGTTCAATGTAACAACTTATGCTTTCCTTCCACAAATTTTTGTAATAAAAATACACTTAGTTCTAAGTCCACCAGATATTTTTCTAAGTGCTATAGAGCTTTGTTGCCAGAACTAGTGCCAGGACCTGTCTTTCCTGGCTGGCATCTGTAACGGTTTGATAATCCCTTTCACTGCAGAGATCCCCTAGTCTCAAAAGTTTAATGCTGTTTAAATGCTCTTGTGTTTCAACTTCTTGCACATGAGCTACCTTTAATTTTTAATTTGTTGCATGTGTATTGAGTGGAGAGGAAATATCAGAAAACTCTGCAATGAGAGAAACTATTCTCATTTCTTCAATCTAAACTGCTGTTCAGGAACAAGCATCCTGCTAGTGTAAGATGATTCTCTGTGTATCTCTGGTATGCTGATCCCTTAGGTACCTGAGCTTGTTTTTCCTAAAACTCCAACATCTTTTATTACTTTGTACTCATGCTTGGCAAGTTCCACCCATGTTGTTTTTCTTCTTGTTTTTCTTCTTAAAATTAACAGCCTTACAAATGTCCTTAGTGAACTGCTTGCTGTTTGTTGCTAACTGGAATCACTACTACATCAAAATCTATTAAAATGATTTACTCCTACAGGATAAAAATTTTATGGCAACAGAGATAGAAACATCTGTTATAGGATCACTATCCCTTGATTTAAAGTGTGTTTCACTACTAAAGATGTTTTCAAATGTACAGTGGCAAGCAGATTGGAACCAGTAATGCTTTTATTCAATTCTATTTCTTATTTTTTTAGATAACTTGATTTTTTATTTTTACTGATATTATGTAAAATAACAAGCAACTTTTCTGGAGATGTTAAAATGGATGATTTTAAACACAACTTACAAGATTTGCCTTTAACAAATAATAAGTTTTTATTGTCGGTTTTTCTTGACATTGCTACATTGTTCAGTATACAATTCCACCTTCGGGTTAGTATTTTCAACCGCATGGTAGTTGATAGTTTTAACTACTCTTAGCAACCAAGACTGAGGCATTGTTAAGTTTTTAAGGTATAGTCATACAACCAAATAGCATTTTACTGTGAATTCACCTTAAATCCCTTTAGAGACTGTAAACACACTTTACCATAACCTCTAAATACACGCAAACAAGAGAAATATTACTGTTCTATTTTCAAGAGCAATGTCAATCCAAAGTCTAGTGATTCCTGGTCAGATACATTGAAAGTGAAAAATGACATTTTCATTATTATGTATCAAATTGTACCTTAACAGCAAAAAAGCATATATTTTAAGAGAAAAGAGTCACTACCAAAATTGTAAATAGGGAATTTAAAGTCAGACCACCAAACCAATGAATCGTTAAACATTACAACATACAGAAAACACTACCATAGAAGTAGCAGAATTAAAATATAAATGATGAGTTTCCCATGGACATTCTTTTCTATAAAAGTACTAATGTAGAAGTTTAAAAGGCAATGTGATCTGGTCATGCTCGTACACACCTATAATTCCAGCTACTGGAACATCTTTTGGGAAGATACCCAGAAAAAAACAATAGCTAGGTTAAAAGGAATTTCTTTGAGAAATCTCCATACTGATTTAGAAAATGACTCTACTAGTTTACATTCTCATCAACAAGGGACATAGGACTGTTTCTTTCCCACTGCATCCACACCAGGATTTGTTACACTTTGATTTCTTGATGATTGTCTTTTTTTATGGTGTAAGATGAAATCTTAGCATTGCTTCAACTTGCAGTTCTCTAATAAACAGAGGTGTTGAATATTTTTTCATGTCTGTTGGCCACTTGAACCTCTTTCTGAATTTGTTGGAATACAATTTTCCATAGTAATTAGTAGTTAGTAACTATTTTCTGGATTTTAACAGTATTTATTGTGATTTTGCCTTTTTCATCTCTAATTGCATCAAATGAGCCCTTTCTCCCTTTCTTTCGGTTAAGGTTGGCTAAGGGTTTATCTACTTTGTTTATTCTTTCAAAGAATAAGCTCTTCAACTCACTGATATATATTTTTAGTCTTTGATTTCATTAATTTCTGCTCTGATTTTTATGATTTCCCTCTTTAACTTCAGTTTTTGGACTTGGATTATTGTTTCTCTAGTATCCTGAGCTTCCACATTAGGTTATTTATTTGAGTTCACTGTTTTCCTAATGTGAACATTGACTGCAATGAACTTCTCTTCTTAGGACTGCTTCCATTATGTCCCATAGGTTCCAGCATGTTGTACAAGCACTGCCATTTGCTTCTCCAGAAACTGTTTAATTTCTTCCTTGATTTCTTCTTTGACCTTCTGGATGTTCAGGAGTGTGTTATTAAATTTCCAAGTGCTTCTTCATTTTTCTGTGGTTTCACAGTGGTCTGATGCTAAACATGGGGTGATTTCCATTTTTTTATATTTATTTAAGCAGGCTTTGTGGACTAGTATGTGATTTATTTTGGAGAAAGTTCTATGTACTGCAAAGAAGAATGTATACTGTTTTACTGGGAAGAACATTCTGTAGGTAACTGTTAAATCCATATTTCATATGGTTCAATTCTGGTATTTTTTTATGGATTTCTGTATAGTTGATCTATCTGTTTCCAAAAGTGGGACATCAAGATCACCCACTATGACTGTGTTAGTATTTACTTCATTGTTTATGCCCAGCATTATAAAAATAGGTGCTCCAGTATCTGGTGCAAATATTTAAGAGTGCTACCACTCTGTACTGGATTAATCCTTTAACTAGTAGTAGCTAGTGACCTTTGTCTCTTATGATCAGTTTTAGCTTGAAGTTTAGTTTGACAGAGATTAAAATTGCTATCCTTGTTTGTTTGCAGGGTCCTAGCCCATGAAGTTGTTTTCCATCCTTTCATCTTTTTGACTATGATTACCTTTGGATTACATGAGTCTCCTGAATGCAACAGACTACTGGATTCTGGTTTTTGATCCAGTCTGACAATCTGCATCTTTAAGTGGAGAGTTAAACCCATTAGCATTGACAAACATTACTCAACAATTAATTCCTAACATTGTACCCTTGCCTGCTATTCTCTCTTTTCTTGCACATTCTTTTGATGATAATGTATGTGGATATCTTTTCAAATTTTTTATTAGTACATATTTGCTGTACATAGTGTCATATTCACTGTAGGGAATTTGTAGTCCAATTTCCCCTTGAGAGTTGGGGTCAATCACCCCTGGCAGGACTGTGATTACCTTTTTAGCTTGCTTTCTCACAGGCATAAAGATACATCATACATCTTATTCTCTTTTTCCCCATTCCCCTCTCCTCCTTTCAAACATTATTACTCTCCAACTTATAGAAGCTTTGTTTCCATTCTTTTCTTTCCATTCTTTGATCCCTTTTCCCTTCCTTCCCTTCACCTTCCTGCCTCTCCAGTCCCCTTCTCATGTGAACATGTTCTTCCTGCTTTCTAGTAGCCTCCATTTTGCTCCTTGTTGGCCCTTAGCGCTTCTACATAAGAGAAACAATGAGATCTTTAAATTTATGTGTCTTACTTCACTTAGAATTAGTTCTCCAGGTACATCTATTTACCCACAAATGACTCAAGCTTACCCTCCTTTATGGCAGTACTACTGTATTCCATTGCATATAAACACCACATTTTTTCTATCCATTCATCTGTTGATGGGCATTTGGGCTGTCTCCAAGACTTAGCTATTATAAATTGTGCTGCTATAAACAAAGATAGGCCTATATGACTGTGACATGATTCTTTTAACTTCAGAAAAATACCTAGAAGGGGAATAGGTAGATCATATGAAAGCTCTACTTTTAGTTTTTTGAGGAATCTCCACACTGATTTCCATAGTGGTTATACCAGTATACACTCCCACCAACAATAGAGAGGCGTTCCTTTTTCCCCACAGCCCCTCCAGCATTTGTTACTGGTTGATTTCTTGATGACAGCCATTCTTTCTGGAGCAAGATGGAATCTCAGTATTGTTTTAATTTGCATCTCTAATGATCATTGATATTGAACATTTTTTCATGTATCTATTTGTCATCTGTACTTCATCTGAGAAGTATGTATTCATTTCAGATGCCCGTTTTTGAATTGGGTCTTTCCATTTGGGGTCTGATTTCTTAGTTCTTTATATATTCTAGACATTAGTCCTTTGTCTGAGGAGTAACTGGTAAAAAAATTTTCCCATTCTGTGGGTTGTCTCTTACACTCTCCTGGTGGTTTCTTTGCTGTTCAAAAGCTTTTTAATTTGATGTGATTCTTTGTTGTATTTCCTGTGTGATAGGGATTTTGTTCATAAAGTCATTACCTACACCTATTTTTAAGAGTTTTACCTATTTGCCTTCCAGCAGATTGTTTCTGCTTTTATATTTATTCTTTGATCCATTTCAATTTTACTTTAGTATGTGGTGAGAGATATGCATCTAGGTTCAATCTTCAGCTTGTGAATAGTTTTCCCAGCACCATTTACTAAAGAGGGTATCTTTCTGCCAGTAAAGGTGTTTGGCTCTTTGTCACAGATAATGTAGCTGAGTGTGCTTAGAGTTGTATCAGAATCTTGTGACCCACTGATCACTGGGTCTGGTTTGTTTTTGTTGTTGCTGCAGGATTTTTTTACCAGTACTATGCTGTTTTTCTCATGGAAGCTTTGTAGTATAATTTCAAATTAAGGATTGTGATGCCCCCTGCCTTGTCCTTGTTGTCCAGAACTGCTTTTGCTACTCTGGGTCTCTTCCGCTTCCCTATGAATTTTAGGATTGTTTTCTCTAGTTCTGTGAGTTATGCTATGGTATTTTGAATGGGACTGCATTAAGCCTGGATAACAGTTTGGGAAATATCACCGATGGTTCGGCTGTCTAGAAAATGGGAAATTTTTCCATTTTCTGATATCCTCTTCAATCTCCTTTTTCACAATACAGTAGTTTTCATTGTAAAGGTTTTTCACTTTTTTGGTTACATTAATTCCTAATTATTTCATTTTTCTTGATGCTATTATAAAAGCATAATTTCCCTAATTTCTCAGTGAACCTGTTATTTGTGTATAGGAATGCTATTGATTTCTGAGTGTTGATTTTGTATCCTTGCTATGCTGTTGAGTGTGGTTATTAATTCTAGGACTCTTTTTGAGGAGTTTTTGTGATTTTCTATGTAAAGTATCATGTCAGCAGGAAATAATAATTTAACTTCTTCCTTTCCTGTCCTTTTGCATTTTATTTCTTTCTCTTGTCCAATTGCTCTGGCTAACGTTTCCAAAACAGTATTGAATAGAAGTGTTGATACTGAGTACTCCAGTCTTGTTCCTGAATTTAGAGTGAAAACTTTCAGTTTTTGACTATCTAGTATGATGTTGGCAGTTGGTTCATCATAAATAGTTTTTATCAGGTTGAGAAAAAGACCTTCTATTCCAACTTTCTATAGGGAGTTTTATCATGAATGTTTTGGATGTTACCAAATGCATTTCCTGTATCTTCAGAGATGATGGTATGATTTTTGTCCTAGATTCTGTCAATGTGGCATACTACATTTATTGACTTACATATGTTGAACCATCCCCGCATCCTTGGGATGAATCCTACTTGGCCATGGTGTATAATCTTCTTGATAATTGCTGCATTCTGGTTGCCAATATCTTACAGAAGATTTCTGCACCTGTGTTCAGTAAAGAAACTGGCCTGTAGTTCTCTTTTTTAGTTGGATCCTCCTCTGGTTTTGGTATCCAAAATGCTTGCTTCCAGGAATGAGTTAGGGAGTATTGTCTCTTTCCAACTTTCATTAAAGAGTTTGAGAAGTAGAGGCATTAGATCACTGAAGTTCTTGCAGAATTCAGCAGTGAATCCATCAGGAATGTAGGTTTTTGTTTGTTGGTAATTTTTTTAATCTTCAATTTCATTAACTGATATTGGATTATTTAGAATTTTTACATCTTCTGGATTCTGCTTTGGTAATTCATATATGTCTAGGAATCTGTCCATTTCTTCTGACTTTTTTATCTTATTAGAGTACAGGTTGTCAAAGTAGGTACTAATGATCTTTAGGAATTCAGCAGGATCTATTGTGATTTTATGCCTTTTCATTCCTAATTGCATGGATTTTGGTCTTTTCTTCTTTTGAAAAAGTTAGCTAAGGATTTCTCTATTTTATTTCATCTTTCAAAGAAATAACTCTTTGATTCATTGATTCTTTGTATTGTTTTCTTAGTCTCAATTGCATTAATTTCTGCTCTGATCTTTATAATTTCCTTCCTCATGGGAGGTTTGGGTTTAACTTGCTTTGTTTTTCTAAAACTTTAAGATTCAACATTAGGCTATTTATTTGAGCTCACTCCATTTTTCTGATGTGGAACTTACCACTATAAATTTCCCTCATAGGACTGCTTTCGTTGTGTCTCACAGATTCCAGTATATCATACTAGCATAATCATTTAACTGTAAAAACTTCTAATATCTCCTTTAATTTTTTCTGTGAGCCACTGGTTGTTCAGGGGAACATTATGTGATTTTGATGTGTTTATGTGGTTTTTGTGGTTTCTTTTGCCACTGATTTCCAATATCTTTGCACTATAATCTCATAATATGCATAGTATAATTTCAGTTCCTTTGCATTTACTTAAGCATGTTCTATGAGTTCATTATGTAGTCTATTTTGGAGAACACTCTGTGCTGCTGAGAATAATGTGCATTTTGTTGTCATTAGATGGAACACTCTGTAGATATCTACTGAGTCCATTTGTTCAAAGGTTTGGCTCCACTCTCATATTTCTTTGTTGACTTTTTTTTGTCTAGTTGATTTGTCTATTTGCAACAACAGAGTATTGAGGGCCCCCATTACAACTATACTAGTGCTATCTAAGTTTTCATATCCATTTGTGTTTGTTTTATATAGTTGTGTGCACCAATATTTGTTGCATATATATTTATGATTGTTACCTCTTCCTCTTCCTGTTCCTTAATAAGCATGTCCTGATCTTCTTATCTCTTCTAATCAGTCTTGGCTTGAAATCCACTTTATCTACAAATAGAATAGCTACCCCTCTTTTTTTCCAGGTTCCTGTTACATGAAGTACTGTTTTCCTCCTTTGACTTTCAGTCTATGCCTTTCTTTTTGAGTTAAATGTATTTCTTCTTTTTTTATTTTAAAGAGAAAAAAAAGACAAAAATAAAAAACAGTAAAAAGGATAAAGAATTTCAAAACACGGTGATAGGAAATTAATAATGGTTGTTATATTACATACTGTTATCCTCAAAGTAGTTGCTCAGATTATCGGATATAGGTATGCAAAATTGATTAAATGTGTTTCTTCTATGCAGCATATTGCTTGATCTTGTTTCCTGATCTATTCTGTCAATCTGTTTCTTTTGATGGGTGAATTGAGACCATTCAGATTGACCAGCATAACTGATAGGTAATTGACTTGTCCTTGTCAGCATATTATTTTCCTTTTGCTGATTCTCTTTCTTTCCTTCTATTTAATTGCTTACCTTGCTTGGTGGTTTTATTCTAAAGGGATCTTTGGGATTGTTCTCTTTGTTGTGTTTTTCTGATAGCCTTCCAGAACTTTTTAGAGTAAAAAAAGTTTGGTGCTCATGAATTTCTGTTGGTGTTGTTTATTGTGGAAGTATCTTATTTCTCCAACAATTTTGAAAGATAATTTTGTGGGGTTCATCAATCTGGGTTGAAGGCTGTTTTGTTTTGGGGCTTGAAATACTTCACTGCAAGCTCTCCTTGACTTAAGAGTTTGTGTTGAGAAGTCTCCTGTGATGCTGATGCGTTTTCCTTTATAAGTGATTTTGTTTTTCTCTAACAACCCTTAATATTCTGTTCTTATATTGAATTTCTGGAATTTTGACTATTACATTCTTTGGCATAGTTGCCTTGATGTAGGTATTTTTTTCTGACCATGGCTAATTAGAGTTCTATATGCCTCTTTTATGTCAATTTTTTTCCATGTTTGAGAGGTTTTCTGCTATTATTTCTATGAAAAGGTTTTTTTATGTTCTTTGTGATATCCTCTGAGCTTTTCATTGATTCCAATTAATCTTCTGTTATTCATCTTTGCATAGTCTAGCAGCAACAGGATTGACTTTATTGTGGTTCCTTTCTGTTTTTAAGTCTTTCATTTTATGATCGTTAACTCCAACCCTGTCTTTCCAGATCTGATATTCTATCTTCATATTAGTTGACTCTACTGCATATACTTTCAATAGAATTTTTAATCACCTAGATATCTGTTTGAATCTGTTTTATGGAATGCTGTTCTTTCCTACATTAAGTAGTCATTATTTCTATCACTTTCCTAAGCTCTTCTATTTTTTTTTTTTTACATCTGTATCTACTCTAGATTCACTAACCATGTCCATTATGGTCATCATATCTTTAATTATCTGTGTAATTATTTGTTTTGTTTTATTCTATTTTGTTTTCTAGAGTCTCAACCATTTGCTTTCTTACTTCTACTGCTATCATTTCAGAAAGTTCAGGTGGGTGGAATTTTATTTCTTCCATGCAAATACCCCCTGGATTTGTCTTGCATGAGCTGCTGATCTAGAGTTGTACCCAGCTTTCATATTTTCTCATTTTCTATTTTTTATTTGTTTTCTGCATTGATACTTGTAATTGCTTGTGATAGGTAGCTTTATTATTAATACTGAGATCTCTTTAGGAAATGACTACTCTTCAGAGATATCTTAAAGGAATAGCTGGCTTTCACCTTTAAGTCTGTCCCAAGATCCTGCCTCTTCTATTAGGAATGAGAGGTTACAGTCTGTTTAGCCTAGCATCCAGTTCTTTGGTATAGGACTGTAATACTGTTTATGTCCCCCAGACAACTTAGGTATTGGCATACAAGAAAGATTAGTTGATCACAACAATTATGCCACCTTAGCTAAAGTAGTAAATCATCAATAAAAATAGCATCAAACACAGCCTGGGAAATGACAAAGTGTGATAAGTAATAATTTGCCACTTTTAACCATATATACAAGATTTATAGTTATAACAAAATCTAAGACAAATCAGAAAATTATATACAATAATTATTCACTCAGTAGAGTAATTTTACCCTGAGGACAAAATTAAAACAGAAAAGAGGAAAAAACAGAGAAATAAAAAAACAAAGAGAGATTAGATGCAAGGTTGAAGGACAAAGAAAGATTACCCAAGCTCTAGGAAACTGGTGAAGAAGACAGGTGGGAAGGAAAGAATAAACAAAAAAAAGCAGAGACAAAACAAAGCAAAAAAGCCTACAATGTTCACCCTCATTAAAAAAAAAAGAAAAAGAAAACTAAGTAATAGATAAATAAATAAACCAAAACAAAGGGAAAAAACTGAAGAAGGAAGAGTGGGGCAGAGGAGAGGGAGAAAGAGGAGGAGAAGAGGAAAGAGAAAGAGGAGAGGAAAAAGGGAATGGAGAAGAGGAAGGAAGGGGAGGAGAAACGGGAGGACAGAGGTGGAAGAAGAGAAGTAGTAGTAGTTGTTGGTTTCTCCAGGGTTTCAAGCCTGTGATTATCTGCCAGGGTCTATAGTTTTGTGGAAGTGTCCAGTTCAAGATGTGACTCTTTTCTTGCTGACTGACAAAGGATGTGGTCAGAGCCCACATCTGCCCTGGATAATTCCCAGTAGGCTGGAGAAGGATTAGGACGGGGTGCTGGATAATCACCACAAACTGGCAGCAGGACTAGGATGTAGTGTTGGTTCCAGAACTTTCAAATCCACAGATTCAGGGTGAACCTTTAGTCCAGTATTGGGGTAGGGGCCTAAGCCATTTAGCTTATAACACTCTGGGTGTCTTCTGCTGGCCTGTTCATGGCTCCCTGACTATGGATGTCTTAAGATTGTTCCTTACCCAGTCACTGTGGTAGTTTAACACTGGAAAGCCTGAGATGAAGCTGACCCACAGCTGCTCTGAATCCTGGAATTAGCTGGCCCCTTCCTAAAATGAGGTCTGACCAAGCACACTTTCCAGGGGACATGGCAGTTGCTTGGACTAGAGTCACTCACCAGGTATTGGCAGCGCACAGCATCCACTGCTCTGTTCCAGTAGTGTGTTTCTCCCTGGAGGCCTCTGGAGTCACCCACTTTCACTGTGTCTGATCTTCCTTTCTCACACAATGAGCCAGGAGCCAGGGCAAAAGTACAGATTGCCCCTTCCTTTTTCTGTGTTGTGGTCTGTCTCTTCAGTCTTTCTGTAGGGTCCAATTTTTCCTTCAGGTCCTTCCTGAGTCTCAGGGATCCACCTCTCACTTTCTTTCCTTCCTCAAACTGTTATTTTCCAGTGTCTATATCTCCAGTGTTATCTTATGTTTTCCTTTCCTATTTTAAATGCATTTATCTCGTTTGACAAGGGAAGATAGAGGGTTAGGTAAGAAATGGAAAAACAAGAGAAACAGAATGGAGAGGACAGATGGTTAACACAAGCAAAGGTAGAAGAGACTGAGCAAGAACAGAAAATGAAACTAAAAAGCTTGAGAGGAAGAATTTTACAAGTGGGAGAAAAAAGTAAGAAGTAAGAAAATAGCATTGCTGTGGGAGCCACAGTTGAAAAAGCTAGATAGGGAAATAAGAGGGAGAGAACACAGACATCAACTAAACCAAAGCAAACAAAACAAAACAAAACACAGAAAATATCTGGCAGGATCTCAGTTCAAATACTCCAACAACAGAATGTATATGCAATTCATCTGACCACTTTGCCAAAACGCCTGTGTGTTCACACCATTCCCTTCTTGTTTTGTGTACTGATCAGATGCAGCCTCACTTTTCCTTTTCACTACAAAATGCACACAAATCTAGTCTCAGCAGCTCAACTCTGCTGGCTTGTAGGCAGAATCTGAATAAGCAACTCCTTCCCCACGGCAAGCATGATGGCAGAATCTGTGGGCACGTTCTCTAGCAGGCAAGGGACTACAGAGTTAGGGGCATGCTCGTGCTCTAGCGGAGGTCACCCGAGATCTGTGAACATGTTTACACATAACTGAGGAGTCTGAAGGAGATGGGAGCAGCTGTGGAACCACAGGAACCAGTGATTTACTCTCAGATGGGTGTCCACAGATCCTGCAGGACGGAAGTGCACACCCATGTGTATGCACAGTCCCTATTCACTCATTTATTCTTTCTCCATCCAGGGTAAGGTGAGGGGTCCTTGCCCTCAGGTAAGTGCTGGTGGGGAGTACACAGGACATGGCAGCGGCTGATGTGCAGGCCACAGGAATGAGCAATCCACCCTTAAGCAGTAGTCTATAGAGTCTGCAGAGTAGGGGTGTACATCCCTGTTCACACGTTCATCCTCCTGTGTCATAGTTACTTTTCTCTCATTGCAGAGACAAAATGTCTCACACCGAGAACTAAGGAAGGAAAGGCTTATTTAGATCACAGTGTATAGAGGTTTCAGTCCATATTCAGCTGGCTCCAAGGCAGAATGGCACACGGCAGACAGCAACAGTTCAGGCAGTGGAAAACAGCAAAAGCAATAGGAGCAAAAGGAGCCAGCTGAGTATGGACTGAAACCTCCACACACTGTGAGCTAAATAAACCTTTCCTTCCTTGATTTTGGGTGTTGGATATTTTCTCTCAGCAACAAGAAAAGTAACTAAGACAGTGCTCGGGTACTTTTCCACTTTGGACTGTTAGCATTAGTGCTGTTCCCTAAACACAGACACCCCAGTCTACAACAAGTCAGGAACGCAGAGGTTCAGGAAAGATTCAAGCTTTCCTCTCCCTGCCACCACCAAACATACGGGCAGATGTCACACTGTTGAGAGAAAAAGGGAGAACCTTGCATTTATTTTTTAAAAAATACACCTTAAACTGTCTCAAATAAGAACATGTAGAAAGATCACTGATATAAAGGTTAAATTTTATATATGCATTTAAACGTCATATAAGCACTCATATTACCCCACAGAACTAGAAATATGCAGAAGATGTTACCCTAGTTGCCTTCCACATATCCTCACTATGCTCAAGATATTAAAGAAAGGCTCCTAATGTTTAGAATTTAAACTTATTTCCTTAGTCAAGGTGCACTTTTCAGAAGGACCTTTTAGAGGGTCAGTTCTCTTGTTTCTCATACCAGCTATTCCCCACTTACAAAAAAACAACCAATTATGGGAAACTACCACATATAACATCAAATTCCAAAATGTTTGCAGGCAAAATTGAAAATCAGAACATTCATAAAAGTGTCATTTTCATGCCTATTACTAGCAAATATCTTAAACATCAGCTGAGAGAAATAAAATCATATGCTTACTGCTCCATCACACCGGCCATCCTTAATCCTTAGATACATCCGTGCTTTTTTCACACTTTCAAACATGCAAATCCCAGAGCTGATTTTATGCACTTTCCAGTACGATTTTTCAGACTGCTTTCCTGCTCCAGTGCAGGTCCCATCAGGCTGGGGACACAGGGCCTGACACAGGCTCGTAGCAAGCAGAACCACAGCACTGTTGTAGAACACTCCCTTCAAAGCAGTGAACAACAGAAAGAAAGGCAGGAAGTTAAGCATACATTCCGTTAGAGACATGGCTAGAGAATCAGTTGTCCTATAGAGGTCGCAGTTACCTGGATCTTATTAGGAGCTTGGTAGCTGAAAATAAGCAAAACAAAAAAATATACACACAGCTAAATAAAATTAACAGATTTACATCAATAATTACTGAGAGTGTAGGGTCAGCATCTGATGCTACGGAGTTTTTTTAAAGATTCATAGCCAGCTAATTCCGACTGTCACCTTGCGTGTATTAAGAGACGTCTGGAGAGGTGAGTGGACTCAGGGCTCTAACCGCACAGTGAGTGCGTCCGCAGCTGCGTGCTCAGTTAGGAAGCAGGTCTGGTGGAGGAAGCCACAACAAACCTCCACCCCTTTACACTGCAGATGTCAGGAATTTTGTATAAGCAATGGGAAAGCTGACCAATATCACACAAAACACAAGTATTTCTCTCAAAGAATTTACAATCACTATAAGCAAATAATTTTTATATTAATGTAAGCCAAAATAAAAAGAATGTGCTGTAAGAGTACCAAAATTATGGAATGCAATCTATGGACATGGATTAAATGTATGTGCATAGGAATTAAGTGAAATAAATCAGACTCAGGTGGGTAAACATCATATTGTCTCCTTGGTGTAGGAACCTGAAAGACTACATAAAACTCAAAATGTACAATAGATGATAGGAAAGGAAAAGAAATTGCTCAAAAGAAGGAATGACTGGGATGAGGGAAAGAAAAAAAAAGAAAGAAGGAATGCAAAATATAAATATATATGAACGGCTGCGATAACTGTATTGCTGATGTCTGATGGTGTACTGAAATGAACAGTTAATGATTACAAGGTTTTATGTTCTGATCGATTGTGCATGCTTGTGTGTGGTGGTCTGAGCAACTGATGTGAAGGTAACAATATGTGGAATTACAATGGTGAATTCCTACGATCTTGTCCAGTGAAACTGTATTATCTCTACTGTTTTATCGAAGAATTATTTTCTTATTCCCTATAATGGTTTGAGCAATCTTTCATTCTTACATCTGGTAATCTGAGCAATATAGTTGAGGATAGCAATGTGTGATATAACAATCACTGTTGATTCGTATTATTTTGTCTTGAGACTCTGTATCACTTTGAATGTTCTTGCTTTGATTTGTTTATGTTTGTGATACTGGTATGCTGCTACTGCTCTATTTATTTGTTTGTTTCTCATTTACTACTCTCTTTAAAATTAAAAAAAAATGAAATAAGGAATTAATAAAAAGAAAAGTAAACAACTAATATATACTGCAATAAATCCTATGCAATCATCAAGAGAACAACATAAAGTTATTGAAAATTCACTAAAAATACATTAACACTGTAGAGAAATGAAAAAAGGCAAACATATAAATCATAAAGGGTATAAATTCAATTGGTGTATATAAATAAGAAAAGGTAATCCATACTAGCAGTGAATAAACACTTAAATTAGGTGTTTATTCTTGTAGGCAGCTGTCTAAGATTTCCTCTTACAGGCCCACATTCAATACTTAGGATAGTGAAACGGGTTTTTCTCCTACCCTGCTCCAAGGTGTTGGGAACAAAGAACTTAACCTTACCCAGCGAAGTCTGGCCTTTGCCTCACCTTCCGAGAGATAATCTCTAAGCTCCTGGAGTTGACACACCTGATAGGAGTGTTTGCTCTCCTAATGGCTTCAGGCCAGCCAGAGAGTAATTATATGACTTAAAGTAGCGGGTTTTGGATCATAAGGTATCAAATAACCTCCTAAGAGGCTGGAGACTGAAATTATCCACGAAGACTGTGTGTTGGAACTCCAGTAAAGACTCCTGATACCGAGTTTGGGTGAACTTCCCTACTGACAGTACTTCCTCTGTATCACGCCACATCAGCGAGGAGAAAGTAACTCTGCCCTGACTGCACAGGCAGAAAACAACTAGAAGTTCCACATCTGCTGCTTTTCCTAGGCTCTGCCCTACGTGTGTCTTTGAGTAGCAAATTTTAATCTGTATTCTTTCTCCGTAATAAACCATAAGTATAATGATTTTCAATGATGCTTTGAACCCTCCCCGTGAATTACCAAGCCTTGAGAGTGGTCTCAGGAACCCCAGACTCTGCAACTGCTGTCAGAAATGAGGTGGTAGAACAGACCTTTGCCTCTAACTTCATGATCGACTTAAGTTTCACAGAAATAAAAACTGATACATTTTTGGGAAAAAGTTTGATGATGTCTCTAAAGTCTTAAAAGTTCCATATTTCAACCCTTAAATTCAGTTTCTAATTATTTAAGCTGAAATATAATAAAAGATATAGTCAAAGGTTAATGTTAAAGTATATTACAGCACCATGTGCACAAATATAAAATAAAAACAATGTTCAGGAATTTATAAATACAGGTATACATATATGAAATCCTCCTTGAATATTAAATAATATACTATGAGTTAAATTCTGAGGAAGATAATAATGTTAGGAAGTATGTATTATATAACAAGTATAATCCATTTATAAAGACAAGAGTTTGGTTTGAAACATGCTCTACCTTTTAATATCTATACTATAGTAGCCAAGGATTCATATATTCATATTCTCTCCCTCTCTCTCTTTCCTTCTTCTTCTCTCTTCACTGGACATTGAACCCAGAGCCTTTGCACACAGCTGCATTACCAGTCCATTTATTTTTTATTTTTTATTTTGAGACAGGGTATAAGTCATTAAACTGTCCACCTAGGCTCAAACTTGTGATCATCCTGCTTCAGCCTCCCAGAGTGCTCAGATTATAGACATGCACCATCACATCCAGCTCATTATGATTCTTCATATCACTGAAAATCTTTCCTTCACCTTTAAAATACAGGTATTTGTCAGTACTTTGTTGATGATTCAGTCTTATATGTGATAAAACTTTCAATAACATGTCTATAAATAGCCAATTGCATAAATTATAGCTATTATAATAACATGATAGTAATATTTTTAAGACAAATCCATAAACACATACCATAAAGAAAGAGACAAAAGCATTAGGAAATGACTACACCTGTTTAAAAATCACAGGATACAAACCCCAATTGTTAGAAAAGTTCAATATAGTCACTGGTTTGACACCAGAATGTAAGATTCTCTAACTTTTTAACTCAGAATCTCTCCATCCGAAGTTTTAACCTCCAGCTTCGGTTAGGTACAGGACATTATTCCCAGCACAGCTGCACTGCTACTAAAGCTGTGATCCCTGTTGCTTTTCAAAGTACGGGGAAACAACGGTAGCAGACATCAATGCCACCTAGTGGAAAGAGATCTGATTACTACAGTACGACTCGATTCAAAATTTTCCTCAATAAGGCAAAAGAAAGTTATTTAACAATATAAACTTTGATGATGAAACTCCTTTTTACCTTGACAAAAATCACAAATTCTCTTGAAAGTTCCGCATAGCCTGCTGCTGACGCATCAGCTATTCTGCCAAGGCGATTAAAAGCCACGGTGTGACCAGGAACCAGAGCTGACTCCAGAAGTGCAGAGCGGCCGGGCTGATAAAGCACCCGCAGCTCAGTGGGGGCTCCACCACCAGCCTAAAAGAAAATGTTAAAAAAGAAATCCAATTCCGAATTAGCAAGAGGAAACAATAAAATTGAAAATGTCCTGACATTATGTGTTTAATGTATGTAGGCTTGCTCCGGGCTATACAACCTTTGTGCCAATTACACACTCTCTTGCTTTTGTAACTGAATTGGCTTTATTCCCCAGCCTTATTGTCGGTGAACTGCTCCAAGGATTTTCTTCTCTTGATGTCTTCGAACCCACAGCAAAGCATGACTTATCAAAAACAGCTCCAGTGGCCAGATAATTTAATAAAATGTTTATGTGTATTTTATCGCTGTTTTCATTTAATCATTTTAGTCTTTCTAACTAGAAACTATTTGGGACTAAAAATTAAATATAACAAAAGTCCTACCTCATTCCTAGGTTTGTTTTCAAAAGACTAAATGAAATTGTGTAGATTATGCTATAGGGAAACAGTCCTGGTGCAGTGCAGTGTTGGAGGACTTGCCCACTTCCCATCAGTGTCCTAGGTGAGCAATAGGTACTCTGAATGGCCAGACTCATGAGCCTAGGTCTACCAGTTTCAGTAAAGTTCAACTGCTCAAGGAAGTAACAGTGCTGGGAAGTAACAGAGCTCTTCACCTTTAAGAAAACATATTATGCTTTATGAGTCCATCACAATGGTTAGTGTGGACCCAAACTATAGGGTGACCCAGATATCTGAGAACTCATACCAGGTGATATCTGTGTGAAACACAGTAAATCTCTTAATAACTAAGATGGAATCTCTCAACAACCTAGTGGGATAAATGACTTGGCTTAATGTGATTTTGGAAAAATATAAAATGGTAACTGGACACTGCTCTGACTCTTAATTTAGTATGTTCCCTATTAACTACGTTTAAATTATTAAGCATTTACTATGGCTTCTCTTATGTCTTATTAAGAACAGTGTACAGTGTAAATCCAGAGCAAAAGAGAAATGACTTCATTGAGAATACTTGACTGATTAATCCCTTAGCTTGAATATTATGTATAAAAGTATGTAAGCATTTTTTCAATTGTTATTATTTTCACTAAAGTTAAATAACATAAGTTAGAATCATTATGTAATATTATATAACATTAATGAGGAAGCTGTAGCATGAGTCAGATTGCTTTTGTTCAACTGTTGTCTCCACATTTACTACTTTGTGATCATGGCCAACTCAATCCACTTCTGTTAAATAGAGACATAATGGGTCTTCTTATAGAGTAGAAAGATTGTAAACTATAATATATATTGATTGTTACAGTTTCTTAGATGTCCCTCCATATCATAGGTGGGCCTTTTCTGAGGTGGTTCAATCTAGGGTATGTGATGCTGGGATCAACAATGTGAAGCTGGGATTGATTGAAGATGCAGTGCTAGGGTTAAGGGTGGCTGCACTACCCTAGATAAGAGTGCTACCAGCCCTAAGGGTGGTAGCCTGGATAGGATGTAAAGGACAGAAAAAGCCCTACTGGTGTCATTTGCACTTTTCACTTGCTCCTGGTGCTGCTGGTGCTGCTTGCTGCTCTGCTGCTTTCTGCCAGCCATGAACTGTTTCTCCTCTGTGATGCCCTCTGCCACACCTCCCTGCCTTGGAGCCAGTGAACTATGAACTGAAACCTCTGCAAACTGTGAGCTGCAATAAACCTTTTCTCCTTTAACCGTGGGTGTCATGTATTTTTTTCTCAGTGAAAAAAGTAACTGAGACACATATTAAGACAATTATTCTACGTGGTCTCATTTTTCAAAATCAACAACATACATGTGTTTGTTGGTTTGTTTTACATGCATTTTAAAGACATACTTTTACATATGAAAAGCTACTTTTCAAACCTAAAGTAGGCAACACAACATACTATCAGGCAAAATCATTGGAGGTTTCCCCCATAAATATGATCCCTAAAGGGGCCACAGAGAGCTCACATAGTCTCTTCTGAAAGTTCTTTTTTTTTTTTTTTTTTTTGGTACCGGGAATTGAAGTCACAACCTTGCGCTTGCCAGGCAGGCACTGTGCCACTGAGCTAAATCCCCAGCCCCTCTTCTGAAACTTCTTTAAAATTTTTAATGTTATTGGAGAATTGTTCTAAATTTAAGTTGCTGAAATCCAGAACCATTTATGTCTCAGAATATCAAAACTGAGTGAAACAGAAAAAGGTAAAAAATATAAACCAAAGAAAAATGTAAGTTGATAAACTTATAAAAGTACATTATATAAAAATATATCCTATGCAGATATAGTACTACTGATACACAGCGAAAAGAAAGTTTACTACTCACCATCCCAGTGACAGAGCCATTGTCAAGGGCAAGAGAAAAATGCCTTATCTCATGACTTTGAAAAATGCATATATTTCCTTTGTTGAAAATGACATCAAAGAGGCCTAGGGAATATTTTGTAAGTATTAACAAGTAATTCATGCTTTAAAGGGTTTTTCTCTTATTCAGTTATACATCTAAATCTCCTGATAATATATTTTATGTTTAAATTAAATGTTTGCTATTAATCAAAAGGTAAAATGACTTACCTACACATGTTCAATTTATAAAATTTTGTAATATAATGACTTTTGCTCCAGAGGTATATTAGAATAAAATGATTCTTTAAATTGGTGATTCTTTGAGCCATGACTTACTTCTTGATGAACAGATGAAGTCTGTCTCTGTGGGTTGTATGTATATGTGTATACATACACTCTGTGTATACACACATATGATAAAGAGTGTGATATAAAATGTATAATTTACATTCTAGGTTTGTAGAGTGATTTCATCATAAAAATTAGATTTTCTAAAATGAACATATCCCTCCTTTCTTACAATTGTCAACATAGCCCATTTTACATTAACACAAAAATTTGAGCCTAGTCAATCCATATTAAATGAAGTATTATTGGTGTTATTAATTTAGGTTCCCAAATCCCAATTTTTATATAAGTAGTGCATGCTGATTGTGCCACTGGAGCTTCTAAAATCCTGAATTTTACCATGGAATTACCCATATATTTGCTTTTAATTATTCACCTTATCATATGTGTATATTCATCTAGTATTAAAAAATATAATTTATGAATTCCCCCTTCATATTTTTATTCCAATTAACTACATGGGCAAACACTTTTAATAAAAAAAAGTCTAATGTAGAGTATAATTACAGACCTCCAAATATAAAAAGATTTCACTATATATTTAATAATTTTATATTCATTTAAAGTTATTTCTCAAGTGAAAGATATGAAAATCATTTCAAAAGACTTCCAAATGGACAGCTTTCCGCCTCACTAATCTCTAATTTGTCCGGTAAAATGCATCTTATAGTGAAGAATTAAGGGCCTTCACAAAACTAAATCATGGTTATGAGTAATGAGTAATTAGATAATCCTGGGCGTTGTGGTGCTACTGTAATGAGGAAAGAACTAAGAGGCAGAAATTTGCACTTAAGAGTCTCATACTGACTTGTTAGGTAAACCTGGACAAATCACACTGTAGGCATTTCAATTGCTTCATCGAATAAGGGCAGGAATTCCCAAAGCAACGTTGTGCAGATGACCAACTCATCATGTGAACTAATGAATTAATGATGGAAGAGTCTGAAAACTATGGGACTATTACTGCAAGTGTGCTAAAAATAACTGCCATGATTTAATTCAATCTTCCACTTGAGCTAAAGAACTCATAAATGCCAAAACCTAAATCCGTAAAACTATCAAGGCATTATATTTGTTTTCATTTTGTTTTTAAAATTATTACAAGGATTTTATTCCCCAATTTTGTGTTAAAACAGCTTTATTGAGATATGATTCATATACAATACAATCCACCCATTTAAAGTATACAATCCAATGGTTTTTAGTATGTTCACAAAGTTAAGCCACTGTTAACTACATTCAATTTCAGAACATTTCTATCATCCTAGAAAGAAATTTCATTGTTATGGCTTGTATCTAGATGTTGCCACAAAGCCTCATGTGCTCATAGGTGCATCTTTTTGGAGCTGACTGGATCTAAGACGTGTGATACTGGGATTACGAATGTGTGGTATCACTTAGTCCACTGGTTGGAATTAGCATATTCTGGGTGTGGATAATGGAAGCCCCAACCCATGTGCATGCAGCACCAATCAACAGGTTTATAGCCTGGACAGAATATAAAGAGCGAGAGGGAAGGAAGGCTTGCTGCTGCCGCTGCTGCTGCTGCTGCTTCTTCTTCTGTTGCTGCTGCTGCTGCTGCCGCCTGCTGCTTGGTGCCTCCTGCCTCCCCTGTCCTGGACTCCTATACCATGCTGCGCTGCCCTGCCCTGGAGCCAGCTACTTATGGACTGAAACCTCTACCAACTGTGAGCTAAAATAAACCTTTCCTCCTTTAACTTCAGATGTCGGTATTCTGTATCAGCAATGAGAAAATTATCTAAGACAATTATCATTAGCAGTCATTCTCCCCTCCTATTTGAACCACCCCCTCCAAAGCCCTATCTCCACGTAATCACTTAAATGTCTCTATTTGCCTAGTCTAGACATTTTTTCTTTCTAATACATTTATATATCCTTTGATCAACATCTCCATGTCTCTCACTCCCCTCTAACCACCCAGGCATCAGGCAACACCATTCTACTCTGTCCTTCTATGGAATCAGCTTTTCTAGATTCCAGGGGATTCTTTCTATGCCAGGCTTACTGCACCTAACATTATGTTCTCCCGGTTCTGTTTTTAAGATTTGGAGGAACCACCATACTTTCTATAACAGCTGCAGTAATTTACATTTCTACAACTTGTATAAGTTTCCTTTTCTACACATCTTTACTCATACTTGTTATCTTTTGTCCTTTTTATAACAGCCATTCTAACAGTTATGAGGTGGTACCTTACTGTGGTTTGGATTTGCACTTCTCTGATGATTAGTGTGGTGGATTGACAACCGGTGGTCAACGTATAACCCCCAGCTGAACTGAGTAAGCATGATGCTGGGTGTGGGAGGCCCACCTGGGGACTGCTGCCAGCAGCATAAAAGGCAGAACCAGAGAAGAAGAAAGGCTCTTGGGAGCTGAGAGAAGCTGTAAGGAGTTGTTGGTTCTTTTGGAGGACTTTGTCATGCTGGCTTTCCTGATGAACTCGGCTGTTCCCATTGTCCAAGGAGCTCAGGACCTTGTTGGCACTGAGAATAGCTCTGGTCCTCATTTTGAGCATCATTCCTGGCTCCAGAAGGGAAGATGGTGCACTGCTCAGTCTCCTGGAGCAGCTTGCTGCATTGGCTTTCCTGATGGGAACTCAGCTGTCCTGATCATCGGAGGAGCTCGGGACCTCACTGTTGCTGAGGATGGCTGTGGTACCTTTCAGGGGAGCTCTAGTTCCTCTGAGCATTGCTTCCTGGCTCCAGTGCAGACCCCTCAGCCTGCTAGCATAGATGCTTCATCCTGCTGGCGCAGATTTTCTAGATTCCACCACTAACCTTTGGGCCTTCGCAGCGCAGATCCATGAAACAGGCCTGCATGAGATATTATTATGGGCTCTGGGCTTCCAGTTGGATTCGTGGGAAGCACTGTTATGAGCTCTAGGTCTTCAGCTGGACCCATGTAGGACATTATCGCGGGATCCAGGCCTTCAGCTGGGTTCTTTGGCCTCTAGTGTAGGGACAAATTTCTGCACTCTCTCGTATATGATTGTTTGGGTATTATAAATAATCTTATAAAATGTGTCCTGTATTATATTGTTCCCCTTGCAATATCCCCCAAACCATGACAATTAATAATTTTGAGCATATTTTCATATACTTCTTGGTCATTTGCAAGTTTTCTTTAAAAACATGTGTATTCAGACATTTTACACACTTACAAATAGGGTTATTTTTTCTTGTTATTGAGTTTCTTGTATATTTTGGATATCAACTCCCTATCACATATAGCTTACAAATATTTTCTTCCATTCTGTACATTATGTCTTTATTGTTTTCTTCTCTATATAAGAGCTTTAGAGTTTGATCCAGTTTCATTTGTCTGGTCTTGATTCTGTTGCCTTTGCTTTTGAGGTCATATTCAAAAATTCACACAGCTTTTCAGGAACATGTTGTTTAACTTCTGTGCATTTAAAGTTCCTCAAGTGCTTCCTGTTAGAGTTCTAGATTTACATCACATGGTCAGAAAAGATACTTGTTTGGTTTTTTGGGTTTGTTTTTGTTTTTGTTTTTGTTTTTGTCTTTTTGAGAGAGCGTCTCGATAGGCAGCTCAGGCTGGCCTTGAGCTCACTTTGTAGCCCAGGCTGGTCTCGAACTCGCAACAATCCTCCTGCCTCAGCCTCCCGAGTGCTGAGATTACAGGCGTGCACCACCACACCTGGCTTGATATTATTTTTTGTCTTCATAAATTTTTAAGCCTTCTTTGACTTCTTTTAAGGCCTCACATATGGTGGTTTATCCTGGAGAATGTTAGGAAGAATATATATCCTGTAGCTACTGAATGGATGGTTCTGTAAATGCCTGTCAGGCCCATTTGGTCTAGAAGGCAGTTAAACGTGATGCTTCTTTATTGATTTTCTGTCTGGATAATCTGAATATTGCTGAACATTGCTGGACACTGAAGCACCCTACTATTACTGTATTGCAAGCTATCTCTCCTTTTAGAACTAATATTTAATTTATATATTTTGGTCCTTCAATGTTGAATAGACACATAGGATGACGTGTCAACAACAGAAATAGTCTGAAAAATGTGTCAGTAGATGAAGCCATCACAGTTCAAACATCACAGGGTGCACACATACAAACTGCTCCACATGACCTCAAAGCAATCAAGAGCTATGGTAAATACAACACGTATAAGGCTGTATCAGCACAACACAGCATAGGATTTTTTACCTTAATAAACAGAAGGATTACACTCCAAAATAATAAAAATTTAATACATAAACTCATAAGATAGTTTAACAAATATTATACACCACCCCTAATTGTACATGCTGTGCTTATGTAAGAATGGCAGTGCAGCAGGCTTGTTTAGAACAGCATCACTACAAACACAAGAGTAATGCACTGTGCTAGGATGTTACACTATTACAATGACTACAGGGTCAATAGATCAGAATTTTCCCTCTCCATCATAATTTCATGGGACCACTATTATATACGTGATGATCAAAATGCTATGCAGCACACGTGTATTTACAACTTTTATATCCTCTTTACCGTTACGTAATGACTTCATCTCTTTAGTTTTTGACTTAAGGTCTGTTTTATTGACTATAACTATGCTGCACACTTTTGGTTTCCACTTGCACAGAATATTTTTCCTTATTGCTTCACTTCCAGTTGGTGTGTCCTTTCAAGCGAAGTAAGTCTCCTGCAGGCAGCACATAGTTCGGTGTTATTGTTTTTCTCCATCCAGTCATTTTATATCCTTTAATTGGAAAATTTAATCCATTTTTATTGATGGGTAAAAATTGTACTTGAACTATTTTTTAAAATTCTTTTCTGGTTGTTTTGTAAACTTTGTTCTTTTCTCTCTTCTTGTGTATCTTTATCATCTGCTAATTTTCTGTAATGTAATGTTAAGCTTTGATTCCTCTTTCCCATTTGTGTATCTGTTGTGATTTTTTTCTTTATAGTTACCATAGGACTTACTTTTAAAAATCTTAAAATAGTCTATTTTAACATTGGTATTATATAAACACTATAGACTTTTAATCTCCCTACAATTATACTTTGTTGCCTTAATTTACATCTTTTTAGATTACGTACTCCTTCACAATCTAACAGTAGCTATACCAGTAGTTATTGGTGACCATTTTAACTTTCACATCAGAGACATGAAAGACTTGTCTATCACCATTATAGTAATGCAGTATTCTGAACCTGATTTTAAATTTACCTCTGTTGGGGCTGAGGATTTAGCTCAGCGGCAAAGTGCCCGCCTGGCAAGCACAAGGTCATGAGTTTGGTTCCTGGTACTGGAGAAAAAAACCAAAAAAAAATAAAAATAAAAATAAATTTACCTCTGTTGGTGATTTTTATACCTTCATATGTATTCAATATTATTTTATCTGTTTGGTAAAGACATAATGTATAAAATCATAATTTTTTAGATATTTCACTAAAAATTTCTCTTTTAAAAGTATATCAAAATATAAAATACAAGTTTATGAAGGAATGTCTATTTATCTGCTTATTCCATGCTGCTTGTCCTATCCTTAGGACTATCTAGTCCACAGTAAGTATTTTATAAATATTTGTTGAATAAATGAATTCCTACTTCTGAGAAAAAAATATTTAAGGGCCCTGTTTGAGAAATTTAACACAGTAGAGAATGTGCTTGGATATGAAAGCTTACTATAATGATTTCTAATTTAAAATAGGTATTAGGAACAGAACCTTTTCCAGTAAAATTATAATTAGGTCAGTGTAATAAATGATATGCTCAGTAGTTTAAAATCTTTCCAATAAAATATATAATTTTTGAGTGACTCAATAATACTTTCATGAGCCTCTGAAGTTTGTTTTTGTTTGTTTTTTGTCTTTGTGAGACAGGGTCTCTCTATGTAGTTCAGGCTAGACTTGAACTCACTGTGTAGCCAGGCTGGTCTCAAATTCATAATGATCCTCCTGCCTCAGGCTCCTGAGGGCTGGGATTACAGGCATGCGCCACCATGCCCGGCTGGGCCCCTGAAGTTCTACAGGGCACAGTTTGACAAAAAAAATGGTAAGGGAAAGAACAGCACTATGTAAATGAACAGATTAAAATTAAGATGAAAACATGTGAACAATCTGCAGCCATAAAAAGAAACATTATCTAAATTTAGACAGACCTTCCTTAGAACACACTGACCCTCCATTAGAAGCCATATAAACTTCTACACCTCTCCACTGAAACTCCGAACAACTGTGCCCCAACTGTTCCGTTAGGTAAAAACAAAAGGTGTTTCTTTCTCTGATTTTCTTCCACACATCAAGTCTGGCCTGCACTTAGCTACTCAGTGTTGTTTCTACGTCCTTCAACTCCGCACGTGGCTGCCTCCTACTGACGGGAGGCGGGAGGAAGCTGCCCTTAGACGCATGCCTGGGCCTTATTCCCCTGGCCCTTTTATGGGAGGCAAATGGGAGCTGTGGGAGGGTTATTACTTCCATTATCAAACACAGCAGACGGCTTTAGATTGCTAGCAGACTTCTAATATGAGGTGATAGTGTTGTGGAGGTGGGTAACGTATTTAAAATCTTTTTTATAGTTTATAGCTTAATCATGAAACTAAGCACTTTCAACATGTTGCAAGTACAGGAGTACACAACATTTGAATCTAATGTTGGATTTATTTTGAGATTTTAAATTGAGAAATTCAGCAGTTAGTGATATAAAACTGCCTTAATTTGCTGCAGATGAGTAAAATATGTTCATCTTCCATTATATGCTCTAAGGAAAAGTGACTCGCCATATGCCCTTCCAATTGGATGGCAATTGGATGTCATTCCAAAACACCTCTTCTATCACATTTCCCTGACATTTCTTTCTCTATTCATACACTGAAGTTGTCAGTAAAGAGGGCTGAATCAGGCAATATCCAATCCACAGCTCATTCATTCCAATCTAAAACAAAGGAAGTCCTTCAAAACTGTCTCAGGAAATAAAAGGGTAAGATTAACTGTTTCTTGATTTCAGAGATGTGTAGTTAAAATACAGTAATAGCAGAGCAAAAACACAGTGGCCAATATAGTTAGTTTTAAAATGAACTTTTTTCAGATAATTTTTAAAGCCTAAGTACCAGACAGAGAAAATAATTACAACTCTTCTCATCATGTATATGAAATAGGGTTTTAAACTGTTAATAAGTCACTAGCAATGATCTAAGAATTCCATTAGTACCAAGTAGACAGATAAGGAGACAAAAAATATTCAAAGAGGTGGCAAGTTCTGGAACTGGCAATGCTTTTCTTTCTTCAATAGGAATTGCAGAATGACCATCCCAAGACCATTGTTTTAAAGTTGTAGCATGGGGGAAAGGGTATTACCTTCCTCAGAAAACTGTGCAAATTATTCATAAAACACCAATTAAAAATTCAGAAAAGTTGGTCCTGAAACCTTTAAAAAGACTTAAGAAGTCTTATCTACTATGAAGCAAATTTCTTTGGATTTTCACTGCAAGCCAAGCATAGTGGCACACACCTGCCATCCCAGCACTCTGACAGACTAAGGCAGGAAGATCACAAATTTGAGCCCAACTTGGCAACTTAGCAACCCTGCAAGACCCTGTCTCAAAAATTTAAAAAGGTCTGGAGCTATCACTTAATATGAAGATTCGATCTCCAGTATAAAACAAAAAACAAGATCATTATTCTACTAAATAAAGACAATTATCCTGCATACAGTGGAAAATTCATGAATCTCTTCCCCAAGTCTCAATAATTCCAACATCTGAGCCCCCCGCGCCTTGCGCCCAGGCAGCGAGTTCTCCTGGAGCGGCAGGGCTCCTGGGTCCGAGTGTGGGCCGGACTCATACCACCGCGATTCCCAGCCGAAAAGCGC
>NW_004955454.1:13844989-13876933 GCF_000276665.1 Chinchilla lanigera | reverse complement strand
AAAATAATTCCAACATCTTTCAAAAGACCATGTGAAAGTCTCCTTGAGATACAAAAGGAACTCTTAGCTATGAACACCAGTGAAAATCACAAGTAAGTTACACGCACCCAGGGTACACTGGCATGGAGTAAACACTCCCCTTCCAAAAGGGAGGGTCAGAGGGATAGAAAACGATAGGAGCAACGCAAGACCGAAGCCCAGCAGGACAAACAGTAAGTGGTAAAGCTCCGTGGCTGGCATCCAGGACACACAGTGTCCTGTGTGATGTGAATTTCAAAAGGCTTGGACCACCCATCTTATCCGTGTCAGTTGCACCTCTCTTTTAGGCTGGATCTTCTCAGCCTACAGCTTTCTTCTACTGGCATTTCCAGCTTCCTGGGGTTTCCCCTGCATTTTCACCTTCATTCCCACAGCTTCACACACTCCTCTCTCAGGGGCAAATCACCAAGAAAAAGCATGCAGAGAAATGAGCATTCTAACGTTATAAACATGAAAATAGCTACATTCACAACAAGCTGAATAACTAAATAGAAGGTTTGGCTTATGGTGAGAAAAACAATACTGCTTTGTGAAGTAAAACTTGTAAGCCCATATATCTCAGAGATATATTCTCAAAATACTTCCAAGAAAAAATATCCATAGGTCAGTATTCACATTTTCCAGGCATGTGAAAGCTGATTTATTAGCGTGAATTTATGGGACACTAAGCACACACATCAGGAAATAATACCATAAGTAATTATCACAGATAAAAGACCTCCTGTTACCAAAAAACTTTTTCTCAGTCCCACTGAGGAAAAATACACCTGTTTTCTTGGCCCTGCCTTTCCGGGTGCCATTCATCGCCTCACGTACTGCAGGAGTGTATTAAGATGCCAGGAGCAGTGAAGGCAAAGAGCATCGCTGTTTTCATCGCCTACCAGTGAGTCTGGTTGGACACGGAAACCCGGGGACCGGCTGCGGCCAGGGCTCAGCTGGGGCTGTCAGGGACTGAGCTCCTCTGGGGCAGATGGCTTCGGGTCTCCTCAGGGTAGGAAGGCCGATTCCAAGCAGGATTAATCCAAGAAGGGAAGACAGAAAAATGCAGATCTTGGAAATTAAAGTGTTGTTTCAGCTGCATTCTATCAATCAAACCTTGATGTGGCAGTGGCAAGGTCCCTTACAAACTAGGCTGTGGACAGGGTGCTAGAAGAAAATCATTCTTCGTGTTTGTGCGTGGTCCAATACCTCTGAAGGGACACAAAGTATTTTTCTAAAGAGATACTGCAGTGTTAAAGGCAGCCTGTTCTCTCAGTATGTTCCAGGGGAGTAAGGTAAAGCCCTTTCATTCATCTTGGAGATTTCTTTATATTCTAGAATAAAAATTAATTCATCCCCCGACTCCGTGTGTGTGTGTGTGTGTGTGTGTGTGTCTGCATGCACGTGCACACACACGTGCCTGTATCTTTGTCTTATTCTCTGGAAGGAAGAATGGGCAACCCTAGATAGGATCAGACTTTCTAATCTGGGAATTTCTCCTCCTTAACAAAACCAGTGCACGTGCCAGTAGCAGACCCCTGTAGCAGGACACGGTGGATTGAGATTCAGGGAACTGCAGGAACCGACACAGATGTGTGTTGCCCTGGTTGCCACATTTAATGTGAGACATAAACAGTTTTGATCTCTTAACCCAGTGGTCTCATGTTTCCTACAAGGCAGGTAAAATTTAGATCCTGCTCAGTTTCTGACAACAGTGGGAGATATGTTTGTGCTGTAGTTGCAAATACAATCTACGGTACCCATAAGAAAAGAGACACTGGCAGCAAGGAACAGGACATGAAGGGGTATTCTGAGTGATCTAAGTGGATAAGTAATCCCAGGTGGGAACCAGTAATTAAAGAAACTATCTAAGACCTAATTAATTTTGGAAGCAGGAGCTATTTAGAAGTATTTGTAGAAGACTACTTATTTCATAGGGCAGAAAACTGTTTTGTTCCCTGGGATCTCGAATGTGAGACGGAGGAGGGAGAGTTTCAGATGTGCTACAGATTAGCATCTCCAACACTGCACAGGAAGAGCACTGCTTCTTAAAAAAGAGTAGCAAAGTTGCATTCATACATAGAGCAGGAATTTTTTACTTAAAACAGTGAAGTTCCAAATTTTAAAGAATTGGAAGTCTGGGTTTATAGTTTTAAAAATCAGTTTATTCCTTCTTTGTCCATTCTTATGGTTCTATATATGCTGATATTAAACATCAAGTTTTTCTTTGCTTGGTTTTTCCTATGTACCTTATTGAGATATTAACTACAAACAGCCATTATTAGAATTATTGCATTTATTGTTTGTCTTCTTTGTTAAATTATGAATCTCTGAAATTCAAGGCAATATCTTCATTATTTCTGTGGATTTCAAACTATTTTGAAGAGAACAGGCACTCAATATTTGGAGGAACTGACTTAAATCCTTAAATAGTCATTATTCAAGAGCCACACTGCTGCATTTCATGAATTATTTTAATTGCCTATGTTTTATTCTTGAAATAATACCAACCAAATTTTTTCATGGGGCACCCTTCTACATAATAACATCTATCCACATTTAAACCTGTTGCTTATTGATTACTGATTATTGAGTATTAAGGAAGATGATGATTATTTGAACGGCCTAATCCAACTGTCAAGCCAGACGAAAAAGGAGAAAAACTACAAATTAGGCTGTGCCTAGAAATCCACCCTCCTGTAGCCCCCAGACCTGCGTGGCTCCACATACTCTGTTGCCTCACTTTACCATATTTATCTGTCTTTTCTCCATTAGCATCAACTGTGCCATCGGGATGCAGACGAACAAACCCCCTGGTCAGCCTGCTGTAGAACTGGACAGTATTTCCTTTCACAAACTTCCAGCTCTCTGCAGCCCACTAAAATGAAACAGGAAAGTGCTGTATGAGAATACATCGAGAAGAAATTACTAAGAAACATCCCTCATGAAACATTATGTACTGTTTTGTTTTAACACATCAAATAGCTATTTGAACATTGTTTGTATTAAATAATTTAAAGCCCAAAGAAAAATCTTACTGTTTCTTTTCTCTGAAGTTCTAGCTTCTGCCCTGAGAAGATAAAGCAAAGAGCGGACCGTTACTTTCAAGAGTGCCATGCTTTCTTCAGTCATCTTAAACATAGCTGTCCAAGCAATGTGTGTACATGACACTCACTCGCAGAGAAGATACTGTTACCCTTGGCATACAGTTCTCTCACAATTTTGCCATCATCTTCCCCTTCATCAAGCCATCTGTGGAAAGAAAAATGTCTCAATTCTTTTCAGGCTTTATATTTACCCAAACTTTCAGCAATTACCTATCCGTGCAGAAATAATCAATAGTAGAAATCGGAAAGACAATAGATACCAGTTGATTAAAAAAACTGGTACAGAATGGAAAATGAAATCCTAAAATGACTGTAAGTGGCACAGGTGGGGGAAAGAGGAAGAAGAAGCTGGTATTTGCTGAGGATCAAATGTTTCTCTACTTCACGTGTGAGTTAGTCACTCTGTTAGCCTGCTAACTGCAAAGGTCATAGGTCTTACCAATGATGGATCAATATTTTATCCCCTTATTTGACAACTAACTAGATCAAACTCCAGTTGATTACTTCATAAATGGCTAGAATTGGTTCCATAAGGAAAGATGCAAAAAAGTGAGAGAGAGAGCAGATCTATTCCCATTACTGGCAAAATAACTTGAAAATTAAGGCCTACTGACAGTGGGTCAGCAATGTCATGGTTACTTAAGAAGCCATACACAACAATTGTCATGCACATTTATTATTTTTAAATCTAATTTGGAACTTTAATTTACCAATGAATATTAAATTTATGTCATCAGGAATAATGATATGCATGGTGGATTTCTGCATAGCAGAAGCAGCCCCTAAGATTCAGGGTCATAAAAGTTATATAACAAAGCATCAATTACCAGGAATAACTGAATAAGCTACCTAGTATGCAAAAACACATGAGCTTGGAACTAATGTGCAATGAATTTGCTCAATCTAGAAACACACCCACCAACCTGTGACAGAAGAAGGCGTACTCGTCACTCGTGGTGGGATCCCGGACCACAACATCACCAAGAAACCACCCATTTCCTAGAGAAAATTACAGAAAGGAAAATGGGATATGAATATACATGGTCCGGGGATTTTCAGTTTTGAGATGCAGGTTCTTACTTCCAAATATATGTACAGTTTTCAAAGAAAGCAAATTATAACATTAACTGTAAGAAACATTTAAACATTTCTTATGCATGTAACAAAAGCACAGCATTAACATAAAGCTTCACACTTTGTATTTTGATTTCAATACATTTTCCAAACGAAAACAGAATAAATCTGCAGTGTTGGTCTTGATTTCATAAACTGTATTCATGCTCCTGGACCTAGCAGCTTCCAAAGAATATATATCTGATGAGTTGGTAATACTTTGTATTTCCAGAAAAGTATTCAAGTTCATATTTGGGTGATGACTGTATACACAAAATATGTACGTATTCACTGGCTAAAAATGAGTTATTCAGAAGTCTCGTTAAAGTCCACAGACAGGTAAGGGATAGTAACCATGAAGGCATTGATTTCTTTTGAAATATTTATTTTTATATAAATGTGCAAACTGGGTTTAGTTAAAGTACAATTTTATCTCATTTATTGATAAAACTGGATGTCTTATCAATAAGTAAGACACCCAGCATCAGCTGTTCTCAAACTTTAGCCTGCAACTGAATCACCAGGGGGTTATAAAAATGCAGACTGCTGGGCCCACAGCAAGGGTTTCTGATTCAGCAGGCCTGGGATAAGCAGGCTGGGATGATTGATTGCCCTAATTTGCACAGAAAAGAGGAATTTTCCAGTGTGTGGGTTTTTAGTGCTAAAAATAGAATAGACAAAGGCAAACCAGGGTAGTTAGCCTTCCTACAACGGGTCCTAAGAACTGAATTTTTAATAAGTTCTCAGACCATGCTGATGCTCTAGAAACCACACTCTGAAAACCACTGCCACAAATGATTGACACTCACAAAAGTATACACTTAAACATGCTGATTCCTCTGCTAGAATGTCATCTCTCAAAATGTTTTTATTTAATTTCATTTTATGTGCTACCAAAAAACATTACTTGTATTCTTTAAGGGAAATAAAATGTTGCCAGAATTCTGAAATGGGTTTGAAAAGCCCATAAACTCTTGGAGGTAATGAGGAATTTGATTTTTCAAAGACAATAATTTTGTTACTTACTAAGTTAGTATAAAAGTATCTGTATAAATACACATTGTCTACATTTTCAGCATGCTTTTCCCCTACGGGAGAGTTTCTGAATTAGAGCTGGAAAGAATCCCTGAAGTGGAGGCAGGGGGTCCTAAGGAAAGCCAAGCGACCTCTGTAGGAATTTGGCAGGAAGAATAAGAGTCAAAGAGTTAACATTAAATTCTGAATGTGTTATTTTCTTACATAATGTGTAGAATAAGCAGCTTTATATTACTGAAAACATAATTTGTTACTTAATGGAATATTTATATTGTATTGGGTTGGGCCTAAGAAGATGAACAAAAAAGACACTGAAATAATGTAAAATTTCAGTGCCTACGAAGAAAATCTGGTTACTTCTGGTTTACATACTTTCAACCTTGTTCTATGACTGTACTCTTCGTGATACATATGTCTGTATGTAATCAAACTGGATCCTAACATGCAAAGAATCAGCACCCTACATGGCAGATACAACATGTGTGCCTACTGCTTCTTGTTATAAAAGAGAACTACACTTCTCAGTCCCCCTGAAGGCAGGTAGAGCCCCTATGACCCGTTTCTTCACAGTGGAAGGAAACAAAAATGACCCGCCACTTGTAGGTCTTAACCCCTCCTACCGAGAGTCTCTGTCAACCTCTGTGCTATGGTGGCCTTGGAAGCCACAGGGCCCCTGAAGCAGCCACTCCCTAGCCAGGCCCTGGTCCCCGATTAACTGCGTGAAGAACAATGCCAGGGCCACTTTCCAGCGTGTGTGAGGCTGCTGTGTGAGAACAAAGTAAACGCGAGCTGGGTGGAGCCGCTCAGATTTTGGGGTCATTTATTACAGCATTAATTGCCCAAAACATGTATCTTCTCTGTTTGTCTCACATTTATATTTGAGTACTGTACTTCCACATTTTTCCTAAATATACTTCACATGGATTTTGGGGGTTTTTTGGTTTTGGTTTTGGTTTTTTTCCGGTACCGGGAATCAAACTCATGACTTTGCACTTGCCAGGTAGGTGCTATGCTCCAGAGCTAAATTCCCAGCCCCAGCTTTTCAGGTTTTATAATATCTATCTAGATTGATGTTCTACATAAAATATATTTCCTGTTACAAATTAGGGATTTTTTGTATTACACATAATACAGCCACAACTTTGAATATGCACTTTACTTACATTTCTCAATTATTTGGGATAGCTTTCTGGAAGTAGAGTTATTGAGTCAAATTATGTGTTATTTTAAAATAACACTAAGTAACAGGTTTTTGCAATTTTTTACTAGTAAATGCTTACAATACATAATACATTCACTGTGGGGAACTGATACATATACATATTGTATCTTAATCCTTTTTACTTTCCCTTCCCCTAAATAACATTAATGACAGAATATTTCATTACAGGGTTAGAGTTCTCTCCCAACCCACCCAACTCCACATAATTTGGTCTTGGCTGCTTGATTTGCTTTATTCATCACAGCTCAGATTGGCAGCAATCCAGGCAGCCTTCAATTGGTAAATGATTAAACTGAGGGAAATCCACACCACAAAGTACAAAAAGCAAAAAAAAAAAAAAAGAATCAACTACTGACACAAACAATGTAAATAAATCTCTAGGAAATTATACAGAGAAAAAGATCAACCCCATCAGATTACATAATGTATAATTCCACTGATATAACTCTAAGGTGAGAAATTTTACAAATGTAGTGTAGATTAGTGGTTGCCAGAAGTTAAGCACAAGGGACTAGAGCACCAAGAGGGGAAGGGGCTTGGAGGTGGCTATAAAAGTATAACAGGAGGGAACATAATAGTGATGGTATACATTTGTGTCCTAACTGTATCAGTGTCATACTAGCTCTGCAAGATGTGACCACTGAGGAAATGAAAAGAGACTCTCTCTGCATTGTTTCATACAACTTTATCTGAATATATAATTACTTCAAAATTAGAAGTTTAATTAAAATGTAGCTTCAAGTTGATAAAATTTTAAGTATTTCTTCAAACTTTATGGAACTATTTTTTTCTCATTTTGAATAGATTTTTAATATTCACTGCTTATACTTGCATTAAATCCACTTACAATCTGGTTCAGGCCTTATTCTGTATCACTCACTTAACTGTCTGCCTATCACTATGATTTTCACCAAATTGTGTGTCTTAGCTACTTTTCTGTCATTGCTCAGACAAAATACCCAACACCCACAAGTTAAAGGAGGGAAGGATTATTTAGCTCACAGTTTGTAGAGGTTTTAGTCCATAATTGGCTGGCTCCAAGATAGGGTGGCACAGGGCAGCAGGGCAACAGTTCATGGTGGCAGAAAACAGCAAAAGCACTAACAGCAAAAGAGAGAGACAAGCCTCTTTCTGTCCCTTATATTGTACTCAGTCGGGCAGTGCCAATCCAATCAGTGCACTGATCCAGCAATCACCCACCCTAATCCCAGCACCCGTAATCCCAGTGTTGCACAACCACACACTCTAATTCAGCCACCTTTGAAGAAAAATCCCTATGACTGCATGATGCTTTGGGGAGCCATTTAGACACAAACCATAACATTCTGCCCCTGGCCCCCCAAAGACTCATGTACATCCCTTTTGCAAATGGCATTTAGTCCATCTCCAAGAGTTGCCAAGGTCCTAACAATTTCAGCACTGCTGAGAAGTCTAAGACCAAAGTCTCCTCTGAGAAAGGACTTATGAGCTAAGGAAAACTCTTAGCTGTGAGCCACTGTACAAATGAAAAGAAAGGTAAATACTTCCATCACTCAATGGCACAAGATAGACATTTCTATTCCAAAAGTCACAAACAGGGGCATACAAATGAATGAGACCCAAGCAAGTCCAAAATCCAAGAGGGCAAACATTAAGTCCTATAGTTATATATGCAGGATCTGAGGCAATCTGTAGCAACATATGAATTCCAGAGGGCTTGAGTGGCTCAGCCCCTATGACACTTCCAGTGGTTGTACCTCCCATGGCTTCTCTCTTGGGCCCACTCTGCTCCCTCCTTGCAGTTTTGCCCAGAAGATGCACATTCTTGGCTTCTCCAAACTTCTAGGGTCTCCACTGCACCTCTGGCTTCACACTCACGGCTTCACACACTACCCTCAGGGGCACACTGCCTGGCCTCTCAGCCTTCTCAAATCTGGATGGAAGTCTTCCTGACCCCACAACTCTTCCATTCTGCATGCACATAAAACCAGTGCTATATGGATGATGCAAAGGTCTGCTACCAGCTGGAGCAGTAGCCAGGCTTGGATCTCTGTCTAATTCCAAGGAACAAATTCACTAGGCTGCCACCATTCTGGAACATGGTGGGGCCATCACCATTCTGGAACATGATGCTCTGGCAAAGCAAAGTCTTTCTTCTCAAAGCAAAGTCCTTCACTGTTGCCACTTTGAGGCTGCAATGGGTGGAGTCCTGCTGCTTCTTGTGATGCCTTCAGGCCACCTTTTCTGTTCTGTTCATTCTCAGAAATTAAGATATTCTCTGTTCCCATTACACAGCTTTCTAGGGCTTCCTTTCTGGCCAAACTCAAAACATTCTAAATCAGTGTTCTGGCCTCTTTGCTCTTGATTTCAACATATATCTGGCTAAAAGCCCCAACAGCAGCCATACCACAGCCTCAACATTGGACTGTCTTGAAATTTCTCCTGCAAGATTAATTAGTCTGCTGCCCTTAATCTTAGACTCAGGCAGTTTCTGTACACAAACAAAAGGCAGAGAAACTTTCTGCCAAGCCATAACACACATCATCTGGAGTCTAACAGCCAATGCAGTCCTTCTTCCCAGCAGAAAACTCTGGAGCCTGGTCTTTACCTACAGGATTTCTAACAGCCTTCTGGTCTTCTGAGCTTTGACCAGAATCTCCCTTACCAAACTGCCTAAGCCATTCCAGCTCTACTTTTTCAGCTGGTTCTCTGAACCTTTCCAAACTCTTCCCACAGCCATTCCCAAAGGTTCCTTAACCACACAGTCTGGTATGATCACAGCAATGACTCCACTTCTCTGGTACCAAATTCTATATCAGTCAGTGTTTCCTAGCGAAACATATATAACACAAGATATACTAATATATAAGAAATTACAAGATTGGCTTATGATGATCAGCCACAGAGTTGGATGAGGAAGCGTGCAGAGGGTGTCTACACACTGGAGACTGAAGGTTTTAGCCCAAAGCCTGGAGTTCACAGCAGTGTCCTGTGCAAGTCTGTATCAGGAGCCCGATGGGTCTGCTATGGAAATCCGAAGATCTAAGATGGAAAGCTGAAGAGTCCACACCAGAAGGCTGAAGGATCCCAGGCAGAAGCTGAAGAGTCTGCACTAGAAACCAGGAGATGACATCCAATCTGAAGGCACAGACTAGAGCTCTCCAAAGAACAGAAGCAAGTCCACCCTTCCTCATTTCTCCTTTATATGTCCAAGCAACAAGCCTCCCTAGGAAGGGTCCTCTATGCCCTAGGGTGCAGATGAGCCACTAAGAATTGCTGAGCCAACTTAGTTAAACTTCTAAACTTCTCAAATTGACACAGTCAATCAATCATTATAATCCACCCCTTATCAATTTGGCAACTAGATCCATTGTTTTAAACCAGTTTACAGATAGCAACTCAGGTGTTGGTTCTTTCCCTGGTGGAGTAGCCCATACCTTCATCCCTGAAGCTCTGGACCATTTGTCATTCTGCCTGGATTAGGCTGCTGTAATTTGCCGCTGACTTTAATAACAGGGCATGCTAATACTAAGAGGTGCCCTAAGGGATATTCTGAACTGCACTACATTCTTCCTTTCCTCCACTGTGGAGTACTTGTGCAACTTCCCCTTCCTAGTCTGATTCAATCACCCCTGACAATACCGTGACTCCCTTTTTAGCTTGTTTCCTCAGAGGCATGGCCCTTAATCCCAGCACTGCACCATGAATCAATCACACACTCTAATTCAGCCACCTCTACAGAAAAAAACTTTGATCACATGAGGCTTTAAGGGGATATCTAGACACAAACCAGAACACTATATATAAAAGTTGTCACCTTTAGTGCATTTTAACATGAGAATCTTCCCTGTTAATCTTTTCAAAGATTATTGGCTATTATATCCTTTGGATTTTTCCAGATGGATAGAATCATTTGAACAGTTTTATTGAGAAATAATTTACAGACCATAAAGTTTACCTCTTTAAATACATTTAATGGTCTATACAATCTTTATAAAGTTGTACAGCTATCACTATACCCGAATTCAGCACACATTTCATCATCCCCAAAAGAAATTCTGCACCTATTCATATCTCTCTCCACTTCCCTCTCCCAGGTATAAGGAAGCGCTAATATACTTTCAGACTTTAATGAACTTTCCATTCCTAGACCTTTCATACAAATAGAATCACATACTATGTGGTCTTTTGTGACTAGTTTACTTAAAGATAGAAAAAGAAAGGCCATTACCCATCTCAGGACTCATTTTGAGGGTGAGTTTTATTGCTCTGCATTTCAGATTATTTTCTCCTCAATAAAAACTATCATGTATAACTTTACATTAATGTCACTACCTCATTATAATTCTCATATTTGTCCCCTTGTGATGTTCCAACTGATTTTTATGCAACCAAGCATCCTTCTACAAAGAAACAAGTACAGCAATCCCTTTTTATTAGAGTCTAGGATCTTGCATGAAATTATTTTTGTCAAGAGCGCAGATCTAGATACAATTTTGTTTACCAAAATGCTGAAGTCCTTTTACTGCACGTATCACAGAAATCAGCAGCTAGGGGCTGAGTATGTGCAAACACAGAACCTGCACCTCTCTTGCCCAACCATCAACGCCTCTGGAGCACCAGTGCAAGCGCAACTACAGAGCCAGCCGCGATCACTGCTAAATAAATCACTATAGAACAAACAGATCCACTTAATCCAATAAAACATTAAAGCCTGTAAGTCAAACTTGCTCGTCTAGAACCTCTAGCACTTTTTAAAATGGCTTTCAGACAAGGCCATTATAATAATACAAATGGGCCTACATTTATTACTGTTAATGTCAACTCTTCTGCTACAAAGCTACTCAAAGATGTTTACCTTATATTTTCTATGGAATACTGCTAATATGTGAAGTAGTCTTTACAGAGTGATTTGCATCTAATCACTTCACTAATTTTCTTATTTCTCTTATTCATTTTTAGTTATATATAGTAGTCTTTATATAGTGATTTACATCTAATCATTTCACTAATTCTCTTATTTCTTTTATTCATTTTTAATTGAATATAGTGGTCTCAAAGCTTCTATCTCCTGTATATTTGTAGTTATATTCAATTTTTCAGTCAAATGTTGGTCATTTATTTTCTTTTTCTTTTTTTTTAGACATTTCAATGTCCAATTGAATATGGGTAAACTTGTTCCCTCTAAGAACACTTCCTTATTAATTCTGTTCTTCAATTTTTTATCTTTGATTTCTATTTTTATCTTTGTTGTTTTCTTTCACACATTTTCTCAGTATTTCCTTGTTTCTTACATATGGTATACTTTTGAATGTTTAGTTCATTTATTTATTCTAGCTTTTTAAATGTTACTTATAGTACTGTGATTCATTATAAGAAATTATACTCCAGTCTTCTTCCCTAATTCTTGACACACAGTCCTAAAATCCTTGGAATCCCCAAAGTTCTGTCTTTGGTGTGCTAATGAGATGACTGGTGGCAGGAGGTTCTAGGATAGGGGCTACTCCCAGAGAACCCCAAGTTTACCTCTGAACTTCCAGGGAAAGGGTTTGCAAGTTGAGTCAACCATCCGTAATTTAAGTGATCACATAAATGTAATGAAGTCTTCACCCCTAACAAGCCAAGGTGACAGAATGCAGAGTTTCCAGGCTGCTGAACACCAAAGGTCAAAGAAGGATGCAGAATTTCCACCACACTTTCTGATTTTTGTTTTGACCCAATATTATAGAGAGAACTGAACTTACCTCAGTGACTGCACTTTTTTTTACTAGTGTCATTTTTATTAAATTTTGGTATCATTAAATTGTGATGCAAGAACATGGCCCTTTTTTAGATATTTACTTGAGTTTCTCTCTCTCTCTCTCTCTCTCTCTCTCTCTCTCCACTCAGAAAAGAAAAACTATGTAGCTTGCAGTTGTACAGACTAAAGGTCCAAACACCATGGCTCTGAATTAGGTAAGAGCCCCCTTGGCTGCATCACACATCAAGATTTTCATTTTGGCCCAGGGCGTTATAAAAGTGCCTCATGAAGCTTTAGAGTGCAGGTGTCTCTCTGTCTACACAGCACAAATGTTTCACAGAAGTAAGTGATGTCCCTGGGTCATCTGCCAACATCTGAGATACATGATTGAATCAGATTCTATCTTCACTGCATTTCTTTTTGACTACCTAAGAGGATTTTACTTCATCTATTCGGTTGTAATGTTCTGTCTTGAATAACTGCTTATTACAATCTCTCTGTGAATCACAAGGGCTGTCATAAGGAAATTACCCTTCCCATACCTATTAATTACCCTCCTGTACCTCTTGTTTCCTTGAATTTTACTTTGTCTTGTAAGATCATCTCTAAAACCTTTTGTCTTTTTATCTACCTATCCCTCATATATCACTAAACTTTGACTGTTAATATTACTGAGTCATTTATTTTAAATATATCTCTACATAGAACATGTAGTTGGAAATGCAGAATTTTTCAGGCTGAGAATTTTTGTCTTGTTTAGTAAAATTAACAAAAACTCAGAAATAAAGCAAAAAAAAAAAAAAAGACTACATGTAGTTTCAATGTTGTACTATAGGACACTATTTAAAAATAGTGCCTCAGAATCCTCTGACTCCCGAGTTAGCATTTGACTTTAATATTTACTATGAGTTGTATTTGATTTACTATTTACTACGTATTTGAGCCCAGATTTTACAAAATTAGCTATCCACTGAAAAAATGAGATGTAAATTATTGTGTCTAGTAGAAATATAAACGAATTTAGTCCATGAGAGAAGATGGACTCAAAGGTATATCTTAAATGATGATACATTTTATATCATCATGTCCTATATCTGTCTATAGATGGTTACTCATTGTTTTACTTTGTCAATCTTATTCATCATTCTTTTCATTTTCACTGACTGTATGTGTATATTTTTCAATTTCTTACAACCACCTCTGAACCAGCTTTGTCAAGCTGCTAAATTCTCTTAGTGTTTAAACACATATTCACTACATATTGTACAATTTTGTGCTCAACATGAAAAGTACACTTTGACACTTTTTAGTAAGAAATTTTTTCATCTTATTTTATGCTTTTTGATTTTTATACTTCTTTGCTATGTGCCCTTTAGAACTCTGTCTTTTGTGAAATGGAGTCCATTTATCATAAGGCTGTTTTATATAGTGGCAGACAATGGACTGATCAGGAAGACGTGAGTTACTCACAGGTAGGAAGGACAGGAAACCCAGAAAGAAGCATCAACAAAGTAATAGCAGGAAATTTAGCTGAGACCATGCTACCAAGACAGCCTCAGTGGCACACCACCATCAGACAGTCACTAGCCTTCAAAGAGTATCACCTCTAGAAGACATTATTGCTGCCTCCACCACTAGTGTGTGAGAATGCTGATACCTGCCACAAACTCTTCCCATTTTTCTAAATTACTCTCTAGCATTCCAGACCCATCCCAGACTGCTCACTTGGCCAGTCATGAAGAAAAATTCATCTAGTTAAATTTTTTAAAATATTTGGGTAAAATATTTTTATTTCAGATAGTCAATACTTGAGTATCCATTTCCCACAAGTTTTTCATTTTATTTTCTAGACTTGACAGTAGAATTAGACCCTTATTAATTCTATGGAAAAGCTTTACCTGGGCCAAGGCCATCATGTCCTATAACAATTTTGTACAAATTTCCAAGGTGCACAGCTTCCAAAAAGAAGGTATCAGTCTACAACCAAACAAAAAAACTATAATTAGGTCTAAGATTATAACTCTGATTTCTACCAAGAGAATAAATTAAATTGTAGTGAAAACTGATTATGAAAAGAAGTTCATTAAGCAAATCTATATTAAGAATTATGATCAAAACAATAATTTATGGTATATAAAGTAAATTTTTAAATATATCCTTTCTTCCTTTTATTGTAAGTCTTTAGTTATGAAAGCATACATTTGGGGACTTTCTATAAGTATGTATTCCAAATAATCATGACATAAATGTAACAAATACAAAATATTCTAAAAGTTTAAATTCACTTTAAAGTAAACAACTCTAGTCTATCATAGGATACAATCATTTTTAGCAATTTTTATGGCCCATATATAAAAGTAATGCTTCTAATGCACTATTAATATATTAATATAAAAAGTATTAAACTTTTATCTGGAGTCCTAAAGATGCTACCAAAGCAAAATGAACCATGGTTGTGATGCAATGGTTTATATACTCAAAATAAGGGTAAAGTGAGGAACACAGAATACTTCTGATAAAAGTCTAAGATAATGCTATAGATTTCAATGCACAAAATTATATAATGTAGAATTATCTACTGAATAATTATCAAGAAACAAACTTTTGTAGTTGTATAATGTCCCATACATTTCAAAACATTTTCACATAAGTTTTATTTTTTCCTCAAAAACTGCTTCATAACAAAAAAAAAATCTCTTTCCACAGAATATAAAGGTCAGACACACATCCAGGATTAGAATTCATCTTATTTGACATGTAATTAGACTACTTTCCTTTTGAGCCACTCTTCTTCTTTATGAAAATAATCAAAATATGTTATATGCATGTACCAATATACTGAAATAAATCTCATTATTCTGTATTGCTAATATTCTCCAATTTAAAAAGAATATAAATAATGGGTAACAAAACCATTAACAATAACAACAAAAAAATTCTGCCCACTGTTGGAATAGGTTCATAGATAACACTATCATCCCTTTATCCACTAAGCAGACTTATTAGAATACTGCATATTTCTATGTAATAACAGAAGATATTACCAAAGAAACTTATGAGTTATGCTATTTATAATGATATAGTAAACTTTAAGGAAAAGAGAAAATATACAATGAAAATATTTTGATATTACTACAACCTATTTAGTACTTTTAATATTCTCACAGATGTATGAAATAAATAACTACATATAGATCAATTCCTTTGAAGAAAAATCCCAAAACTTACTGAGAAACTAAGAAAATAGTATCTCCATCAAATTGGACAGGAAAGGTGGAGACACCCTCATGTCACATGTCGTACAGTGGAGACAGTGCTGAACAATCAGGAGGGATCCCCAACTCCCAGGTTTCCCCTGAGGACTTAAGTTTCTGGGCCACAGATATGATGCCCTGTCTTCGTTAACTGCCACCGAAGGGACTGGGCTCTCAATCAACTACACCTGGGAGTAGATGGGACTTGACTGCAAATCCCAAGGCCACAGAGAACAGCACAGATGTCGCTCTGGACTCAGTGCAGTGAGCAAGGAGAAATGACTTAACATCTAGTTTTTCCCCGAAACTGTTTGACTACAGTTTCCCAAACGCTGCCTGAAGGACAGGCTTATAAACCGCCTGAGAGCCAACGGGTAATCGGGAAACTTCTGGGAACCTGATAAGCACGGGGATTCTTCCCATGACTGCTTTTCTTTTTACTCTTCACTCCAGCAGTAAAACCAAGTCTTCAGCTTCTCCCGGGAAATACATTGTCCACACATCAAGTACTCAAACTTGGACAATTCTCACCCAAGGGACTGACTGCTACACCACCTAGCCCTAAAAGCAAATAGCACCAGGCACTTGTTGGTATCCTGAAAACACAGAGAACAAGCAGGTGGTTGTAAATGGGCAACCGAAGCACTTCCACTGGCTCTCTCCCCCGGCTCAGGGCAGAACAAGGAGAAGGAAAGAAACGAGCTCCCAATTTCTCACTAAAAGGGCTGTGACTACACACCTAATATCCCAGCTTTCCTGGCTGTTGTCAAGCTTTAGCTTGCATCTTGGAGTCGACAGAACAACCAACAAGTAGTCGCTGAGTACCTGGATGAGAATGGGGATGCTCATGCCTCCCTATCCCCTGACCTGCTGCAGAAACAGGATCAAGAATCCAGTAACCCCACCTGCCTCTCAGAGCTAATGGGTCCTGACAGCTGAAAGGCCCCCGGGAGTAACGAAAAGCCAAGCAATGAGTTGAAAGTGTGTGGTCTTAACAGTGCAGGTATTTACCACAGATCCTCTCCTGGACTTACTGTAGAGGGAGCGGGAGATAAACTCCGCTCCCAGGTTCTCCCTGTGGAGAGAAGGAACTAGACCTCATATTCAGCATCCCATCTCTTGAGGGACTGGATTCTATCCTACCTGTTTCACAGCCATGATGGACTTAGTGTAGCCTAATTTCTTATGATCTACCCAAAACAAAGACTTGGGACTGTGTGTCCGAAGCAGTTTGGACAAACACAGAGGTTTAAGAGACACACTAATCTGTGGTCAGGTTTCTTGCTGAGGTTCACTCCCTACATGAAGCCAGTGTGACAACAGTAGGAGAGGAACTACCTAACGCGTAGACACCAATACAGAGAGCAAAGGAAAAGTGAAGAAACAGGAGTATATTCCACACAAAATAACAAGATAGATCAGGAATCAACTCTAATGAAGTGAAAGGAAGTGATTCAGTTAACACAGAATTCAAAGTCAGAAAGCTGTTGGATCAGAAGCAATGAATGAGCAAAATAAGAGCTTCAACAAAGAGATGTAAATGCCCAGGGAGAAAGGTCAGGAGGGCAGTGGATGAACCAAGTACGAATTTCAACAGAAGAGACTCAAAGCATAAAGTTTTAAGATTCAAAATATATAAAGGAACAAAACAACAAAAGGAACAAATAATCCAATTTAAGAACAAATAATTTTAATTTTAAAGGCAAAGGGCTCGAACATACATGTCTCTTAAGGTAATCAATAAGCAAATAGCCAAGAAGCATATGAAAACTGCTCAACATCACTAATTATTAGAGAAATGCAAACCAAACCTACTTATTATTATCTCAAAAAAATTTTGGCAAGGATGTAGAGAAAATAGAACCCTATACATTATTAGTGAGACCATAAAAGGGTGCAACTGCTACAGAAAAAAATGTGGTAGCTTTCAAAATAATAAACTATCATATGACCTAGCAATCCCATTTCTCAGTGTATATCCAAAATTACTGAAAGAATGATTTCAAAGAGATATTACCACTCTCATATATACAGCTGCTTTATTCACAACAGCCAAGAGGGGAGGCAACTTAAATACTCATTAATGGATGAATTGATCAACAGAATGTATGTACACAATGAAATATTGCTCTTAAAAAGGAAGAAAAGAAAATCCTGCAACACAGAACATGGATGAATCTTAAGGATGCTATGCCAAGTAAAAAAAGGCCAACCGCAAAAAGACAATTACTGTATGACTCCACTTATGTAAGGTACCCAAAGTAGCCCAATTCATAGAAACAGAAGGTAGAACAGTAGTTAGCAGAGACTGCACCAAGGGGGAAACAGAAGCTGTAGAAAGCTGTTATTGAACAGATTTCCAGTTCTGAAAGAGGAAAAAGTTCTGAATATCTGTTGCACAGGAGCTTCTTGACTCACAATGTCATGGGTTATACCCCAATAATTCTGCTGTAAGTTCAAGGTATTGTAGGTTACGAATGCATTTACACTAACCTGACCTACTGAACACCACGGCTGGGCGGGACAGTGCCCTGCACAGAAGCTGCTATCTGTTCCCTTTGGCTGGCTGGGAGCTGAAGCTTAAGGCCGCTGCTCATGTGAAGGAGCCTCGTACTGCACATCGCTAACTTACAGGACCAGGATTCGAGGTGCCATTTCCCCCGAAGCACTTGGCCCTCACACTGCTTTTCCCCCAAGGCTGAAAGGTGTCAGTCAAACCACAGTCAGGTGCCGTCTGTCTACTTAACACTATGAACAGCACACTTACAATTCTTCTTAATGTGCAAGTTAAAATGGTTTACATGACAAGTTTATGTGTTTGTACCACAATTAAAATATTTTTAAAATCATATAAATGACTTATTTACTTACTTGTCCTCTTGAAAAATTACAGGAACTCTTTGATCTAAATAGCAGTCTGGATCCTGTATCTCCCTTTTCCCCGCAGACAGAAATGTAGACGTTTGCTACTGTTCCCGCATTCCATAGCTCACCGGTTGCCACACATACTTCGTATACCGTCACTAGCAACAAAAGAGAAATATGCCTTAGTTGCCAAACATTACTCATGCGATAGAAAATGAAACACGTAAATCTAAGAAAGTGTTCCAGTTCCAGGTAAGATACAGTAACACACACCACACAGTCACTGCCACTGAACACGCCTGTAAAACCTTAACAGAAGGAATGGAGCACCTGGATGAGGACTCTGAACTGAACACAGCAGGAAGACTAGGGGAAGACGACCAGAATTAAAAGTAACACCAAACATCAGTAATTTTACCATTTTTCTTCCATGATCCCTGAGCATGGACTTGCGTGAAAAACCTGCAAACAGGCTCTAGAACAGAGACACAGAGGATTCAAAAGAAGCCCTCTAGTTCTGGCTCAGGTTGCAAGAAAGGAAACTCCTAATACGTAGAGAAGGTAAAGATACTCTGCCTCCTCCTGCCACATTTATCTATTTTCTTACATCTTCCTTAGTCGCAGGAAATAAGAGTAACCAGGAATCGACTCTGATGGTGAGAAAGCTTTAGCTTCAACAGAGTGCGGCCAACAGGGTTGTCTTTAACAACTGAGTTAACTGTCTGTAACTCTACTGGCCAAGAGAGTGGGGCTGATACAGTTAAAGACAAACACCACGTAACCATCTCATTAGTGCAAAAAAATTAAGCATTCTGAAAATTCAATAGTCTTCCTTCATTAAAAAAAAAACTCAAAAGACTTAGAAGGAAACCACTTCAACATTATAAAGGCTATATATAAAATGCCCCCAGCTAACACAAAATTCAGTGGTAAAAGACTGAAAGTTTTTCCTCTAAGATAAGGAAAAGGAAAAGAGTATCTGTTCTAGATGCATTAGTTCAGCATAGTAGTACAAGTTACAACACAAGCAGTGAGACAAGATAATAATATTTAAAGAAGACATTTAGGGGGCTGGGGATTTAGCTCAGCGGCAAAAGCGCCTGCCTGGCATGCGCAAGGTCGTGAGTTCGGTTCCCAGTACCGGAAAAAAACCAAAAAAAAAAAAAAAAGAAGACATTTAAATCAGAAAAACTAAAATCACCTGTTTGCTAATGGCATGTAGAAAACCCTAAGGACTCATGCACAAGGTGAATTGTTAAAACAACAAAACCAACACTACACAAGGTTGCATTACTGAATGCTAACAGTAAATGATACAAAAAGGAAATTAAGAAAATAAGCATAATAATGATAGCCTGAAAATGTATTGTACTTGCAATTAAATTTAATCAAGTCAATAATTATAGGCATGTACACTGAAAAGTTAAAAATACCAGTAAAAGCATTAAAGAAGATAAAAATAATTAAAGGACATCCTTCATTTATGAACTACACTGTTAAAATATCCACAATACCCAAAGTGACCTACAGATTCAATATAATCTCTATCATAATCCCAACATTTTTAACAGAAATTTTTAAAAACTATTCTAATATACATATGGAATGCCAAAATAATCTTGAAAGAAAGCCCAGTAGTATCAGCATAAAGACACATAACCCAGTAGAGCAGAACAGAGAGCCCAAAAATAAACCTTCCAGGACAGGGGCATGGCCAAATAATTTCAGCAGCGGTGTCAACACCACACAATGAAGACTGGGTAGTTTCTTCAACAAACTGTGTTAGACAAACTGGATGTCTACCTGCGAAACTTTACACCAGACCCTTATCTTACAAGGCAAGGCCAACACATGGTAAATGTTCAAATCTTAAAAATGTATCACAGTGAAGCCACATTGCCATTCATTCTTCTCAAATCCTCCCCCTCACCTCTCCTGGTGTTCTTTGCTGCTTTCTCAGCCAGCTCTGGAAGTCCTCTTTCATGGATGTCTTTAGGAGGTGTGATGACAGCTATGGCGGGTGCTGCTGCCAACCGCCTCCAACAGAAAGGAAGGCTCATAAAAACACTGTGACGTGTCCCTGCCCATCTGATTTACCAGATCCGGTACTCCGACACTCCTGGCTTTTCCCCAAGTCAAAATGACCATGAGCGGGTAATGTTTTGAATCAATTCAGCCATGATACTGTAGCTAAAGACACAGAAGACTTCCACAGCTGCTTCAGAAAGTGGCAAGAATGTTTGAAGTGAGGGCTATTAATGGCAATGTATCTTTAATATAGCAATTTTTAACGATTCACCTGGTTTTTAAATCACATCTCATATATCATGTATAGATATTAACTCAAAATGGATTAAAGACCAAAATCTAAGACATAAAATTCCAAGAAAAAAACATTTTGTAGAACAATGTGAATACATTTAACACTACTGAATAGTATGGTTAAAAATGTTTAAGAGGACAAATTGAATGGTTGTGCTAGTCACCACAATAAAAACTAAAAATTAGCTCACAAAACTTTGGAGATGCCACTTTTGCTCAGTTTTCTTAACAACTCACCCTCTTCGTGAAAAAAAATTCCGTAATTACCAATATTTTTTCAGGTATACACAGTAGTATGTTGGTAAACCAGTGCACTACTTAGAATTCCTTTTGCCTTGCATGACTAACACTCTTTACGGACTGAAAAAAACAAAATACAGTTCGTGTAGTTTTCAGTTTTATGTAGTTACAGTTAATGTTTTCTTGCTTTGTATCCTCAGACTGCCTCTAATATGTACTTCTAGGGAAGACTGCTGCTTGACTGTAATGGCATCATTTCAGACAAAAAATCAATCATTACTACAATGCTATTTAAAAGTATGGCTAGGGTCAGTTACCATTCACTGCACCCACCCCTGACCTAGACATCCAAAGCCTTACCGAGTTTACAGGTCGCACGGGACAGTTTATGGCTAGACTACCAAGCCATGTAGAGAGACGGAAAAGAGAAATTTTTTATGGTAAGTGCCAAGCACCACAGGCATGGCAAAGAAAGCCAGCGTTCATTTACAGAGCACGCCTCTTTTTATAAGAATTTTGTAGTTAAAATGGGGGAAGGAAAAACTAAAAGCGGCCTCTGCGTCATTCCTAACGACGAGCAGGAACAGAGCACCTGTGAGAGCTGATGAGGAACAGCGGTAAGAACAACGCCGGCCGGTGGTGGGAAACGTCCACACGGTGAGAACAGCGCTCACTCAAGCCTCGCTCTTTCTGAGTAGGGCTATTTATGTCTTCTGAATGAGGTCACAGCCTCAAAAACTTAAAGAGTTGTTAGCATACCTTATTTTAAAAACACAAAAGGATAGGGCTAGGGATTTAGTTCAGCGGCACAGCACCTGCTTGGCAAGCGCAAGGTTGTGAGTTCGATTCCCGGTACCAGGGGGAGGGACATAAAACACAATGATTATCAGTCTGTGAAAATGTTTTACCAGACTGTGTTCCCTCAAAAAAATGTATAAATTGGTATGTACCTAGCTTAGTGTTATATCTTATGACACTGTGGAGATCTTCTCTATCTTCAGACAGTATTTTCATTATTGTTTTCTTAAAAACTAATACATGACATTAGGGTAGAACACAGGCTGGACTGGGTAAGAAGTTATTTTTACCAGTTGTCCATTTAATAATTCTCATATAATCTTTTCCTATAGTCTTCCAAATTAGAGATTATTAGACTCAAGAGCAACAGCTGTTACAGACAAGTTCACTGAGTTCATACGGTGATGAACAGTTACTGTCTAACCCTGAGTAAGTCAAGAGCCCGTTCTCAGCTACATTTACAATAAGACTTGAACATTCTCTGCTTCCGGCCACACATTTAGAAAGGGACTGAAGAGTCATGGTTTCAGTTCATGATCAAAGAGATAAATTTTCAAAACTAAGGGAGAGCCTGGCAGGAAAAGTACACATTAACTTGCATTTCTTAGCCTTTTACTTAATTTGACACTCAATTTTCTCCTGACCTTCAAAGAACTAACTTACTGTTCTGACTGAGAAGCATTTCAGTTGATCTTCCTACAGGACTATGACAAGAACATATCCCTAAAAACCACCACGTGGAATGATTGAAAAACATATAGATGCAGCCACTAAACCACCGGAAGTAACTGAAAGGAACCAGTGGTCCTTAATCACTCATACAGTTGCCTGTTTTACAGCATGCAGGAAAACAAGCTGTATTCGTACTGCCCCTCGTTGGATCTTCCTACCTGGAAGGATGGGCTGGCCTTTAGTTAAAAGAGGAAGCTCTCGGCAGATGTCCCCATCCTCTTGGTCTTGTGCCAACCATCGCTGAACAGGTATGTGAAACTCGTCTCCAGAATTTATGCTCTGTAACCGTATCTACAACAGCAACAACATCACTTGCAAAAAATATTTTATCAGGGAGTTGAATAAAATTTTGTCCAAGCCTGCCTCTTAGCTCAGAATATTTTACCTTTTTTAGTATGAGAAACTGGTGATTACCTGACAAAAAAGTTTAAAATCTTAGTACAATGGCATTTCTTTTCTCTACTTTGAAACTTTTCTACCTATTCTAAAATGTTTAAATCAAACATGCCAATAACCTCCCAATTTTTGTCATTAATATTCTTCTGTTTAGAAATAAATTTTAGTCTTTAGAAATTTATTATTTCCCAGTTTCAACAACTTAAAATAAATTTTAGATTTACTATTAAATTGTAATAATATTATCATGAGGTTAAATTTCATATGCTACAGATTTAAATTGACATGCTTCTTAGACCCTTAGAGTAATTCGCAAACAATAATTATTTATTTAGAAAACTATTATACCATATTATATTTAATCCATTTACCTTGGAGTTAAATAAACATAGTTATTAAATTCTCGTAGAAACTTTAAAAAGTCAAAAATTACTTAAAAGTAGAAATGATGTCTTGTAAGAAAAGTACTGCTGTCTCTTTTAAAACTTCAGTGAGGTATTATCTACTAAATTAACCTTAATTTTGTGAACATATTTTAAGTCAGAGATTTTCAACTGTAATGTATTTAAGAAATTACACTGTTAAAAGTGTATTTCAGCAATGAAACCAACCAGAGTTTGTGGGTCTCAGACAGGCCCAGGAATTTGTATTTAGAAAATCCCTGTCCAGTGTTTCTGATGCAATGTCATGTTCAACAAAGCTCCCTGAGAACCACAGAGAACAACCGTGGCTGCTACTGTTACGACTATTGGATTTGGCTATTTTGATCAAGCCCAAGACTAATCATAGGAGAAACAAAAATAAACCAATATTTTAAAATTTTGACTTTTAAATCTTCCCCAAAGAATTAAAATGAGATTCCTAACACAATGTGATTATTTTATGTAAATTTTTATTGGTTTTGCTATTAGGTATGAAGCCAGTGGTTTTATTCAAAAACCTTCAGATTATAGGTACAAGTTGGCTTACTCTAGATTTCAAATTTCAAACTTCTAAACTACATTACGACAACTGAATAAAATATTCCCCAACACATTATCTAGCATCTTAATTGGGCCAAATGGATAAATTATGTAAGGATTTTATATACGCAGAATTGAACTTTGAAGAAGGTGTCTCAGGGCTGGGGTTAGAGCACTGGTAGAATGCATACTTAGCATGCCTAGTTCCCTGGTTCAGTCCTCAGCCCCCTAAAAACACAAACACCATGTCTCTTCACTAGCATTCAAACAGAGGTGAACAGGCAAACAAGTTGCCTTGCAATGAAAAAGACACAGAGCAAAAGACAATAGTAATTTTCAGCCTGATTACTGTATCAGTATATAATCTTTTTAAATCACTGTAATAGTGTCTCAGCATCCCATCTTAATAATGAATGTAATATTGCTTATGGTTATCAATCAAATGACATACCAGAAGCATTAGTGATTTTCACGGCTTAGTGAGAGATCAAATGGGAAAAGACCTTACTATATAATCATCTAGTACGGCATAGAAGAGAATACTACTTTATACAGATGCCAGGCAATAATTTTGAATTTTAAAATTTAACTTTCACATACTGTATTTTCACAAATTGAATTTTATTACTTTATTCTGCTCCAGTATGCTTTGTGATCTAATGTAAAGGAAAGATTATTAATGTAAGGCTCCAATCGGACCTGACTCCCCACCCGCAACCTGCTGGCCAGCAGAGATGTTATTCTGAGCAGGGAATCTGGCTCGGCACCACAGCTGTCACAGGCAAGCACAGGAGGTCACAAAGGAGATAAAATAGGACAAGGAAGTTTGCAGGCCCCTAGGCATCTGGGGGCTTCAAGGATTCCGCCCACTGAGGTGCATGACAGCCAGAGAACTTCGACCACAGATGTTTACGAAAATCTTTCTGCCTAATGTCCCCTGCCTTCTTTCAAACCTTATAAAATGGGCCCCCTTCTCTTTGTTCCCCAGTCTTCTCGCCTTTTGCCCACCTGCACCCAGGCACAATGATTCCACACCGTGTTGCCTTTACACAACAAGTCTGGTGGTCTCTGCCCCTTGCACCGTGTGTTACAATTAACTACTATATACTTCCACTAATGAAATTTTAAAGTCTGTTTTGAGTCATCCTCCACCAAGATGAAAAATTACATTAATTTTTTTCATATATTATAAAACTATGAAAGAGTAAGCTGGCCAAGAATATCAACAATATGACTAGATGCTCTCCACACTTTGAGAACTTGTTTAGTTAAACACATTTCCTTTGACATATTGGAAGATTTACACATACCATACACAAAAATAGATGACACAAGTATTAATTTCCAATGTTAGAGAGGTACATTTTCTGGCAATGATGGTAATAAGTAGAATTTCTTATTTTGCATAATATAAAAAATTTACAACTCTCTTTTCATTGCTAAAAACACATTAAGGGCTATTATTTTGGTTAGCATGAACACACTAACTTCTACTGTTGACACTCAACTCTAGGATATTATTATGTCAGCAACATAATGATGTATCTTTATAAACAATTTTAAGCATATGGTCTAGAGCTAATCCTTTTTTTTATCAGTAGTGCAAGTATACCAAGAAGCTATGTGAACGTATCCAGAGTCCCAAGAAATTCTTTTCTTTGCAAAGAAGCGAAAGGATTCCTTACCTGAGGTGCTTTCTCAATCAATTAGGGATCAATTAATTGAAAAGGGCATATGATGCTGCTTCTATGAGAAATGTAGTGATTTAAAGGGTCCAGGTTTGACTCCATCAACTCATTACAGCCATTAAGTACTTCCCTGAGAGTTGAGGTCTTAGAAAAATTTGCATAAAACGTTGCACATACGCACAAAAAGGAAGCATTGATATATCCTTACCTCTTTACAGTGCCAGGAAGGGGACAGGCCAGAGTTGGTATGTCCAATACGCATTTTAAAGGGTGTTCCAATGTCTCCAACTGTGATCTATAAAGGAGTCAAAGAAACATCTTTCTGTGTAATTTCATAAAATCCACTTACAAAAAGCTCAGATTAGGACATTATATCTTGATAAAAGAGACAATTCACCAAGAAGGCATTGGAGTTTTAAACAGGTACACACTTACCAACAGACCACTCAAATATATGAAGCAATTATATCAATGTGTATAGTGGGGACCAAACCCAGGACTTCACACATGCTGAGTACATGTTCTATCACTAAGCCACACCCCAAAGTCTATGAAGCAAAATTCAATGAACTGAATAATCAAAAAGACAGTCCACTACAGTAGTTGGAGACTTTAAAACCTGACTCTGAATAATGGGTAAACAACTAGATAGAAGGGGGAAGAAACAAAGGACTTGAACATTATATATCAACTAGATTTAACATCCACAGAACATTCCATTCAACAATTACAAAATCCATGGTCTTATGAAGGATCCACAGAATATTTCCCAAGATAGACTCTGTTATGTAACAAAAAAAAAATCTTGAAAATTTAAAAAGATTAAAATCATTCAGAATATGTTGTCATAACATAATGGATTGAAAATAGGTATCAATATAAGGAAAACTGAAACATTAAAAAATATGTGTAAATTAAACAAAACATATTCCTAAACAAGTAATGGTCAAAGAAGAAATTGCAGAGAAATTAGAAAGAAGTTTTACATTAATGAAAAGAGAAACAACAATGTGCAATAACCTATGGGATATAGTGCAAGCAGAGCTCAGAAAAAAATGTATAGCCATAAACATAAAATTAAAAAGGAAGAAAAATCTGGGATAACCTAATTTTATGCCAGAATTAGAAAATAAAGAAAAAATTAAACCCTAAACTTGCAGAAGGAAGAAAATGATAAAATAGTAATAAATAACAGAAAAAAATAAAATTGACAGACTTATAGCTAGCCTTACTAAATTGAAAAGAGAAGAATCAAATTCAAATTGCTAAAAATAGAAATGTAAGTGGGGACATTACTAATGACTTTACAAAAATAAAAAGGATTTAAAAATACTGTGTACAATTATAAATCTGAGCAATTACTTGAAGATAACAATAAGTAATATTGTTATACTTGCTGATATACATTGCTGATTTCCTATCATCTTGTTTTGAAATTCTGTATCATTTTTATAGTTTTTGTGTTTTGTTTTTGTCTTTATTTTTGTTATTTTGTTTTTGTTCTTTTCTCTTTTTAAAAAAAAATACTGTGTACAATTATATGCCAACGAATTGGAAAATCTAAATAAAACAAGCAAATTTCTGGAAACATAAAAAAACAGTAAAAATGACTCAAGGAGAGAAAATAAATGTAGGCCTATAACAACTAAAGAGATTACATCAATATTCAAAAACTTCCCAACAAAGAGAAGCCTAGGATCAAACTGTTCACTGGTAAATTCTACCAAATATTTAAAGAAGTATCAAGCCAGGCATTGCAGCACATTCCTGTTGTTCCAGCTACTCAGGAAGCTGAGGCAGGAGACTCATGAGTTCAAGACCAACCCAGATGACACAGGCAACACAGGTAGAGCCTGCTTCAAGATAAATAAAGACAAATTATACGAAGTCATTTCAAACTCTTCAAAAAACATATAGGAGATATGAGATGAGTTCCTAACTCATTCTGATGTTACATAATGCTGTAACATCAGCATTATGCTAATAATCAAGCCAGACAGAATATGACAAGAAAACTATCTACCAATACTATTAAATAATATAAATATGCAGAACTTTGCAACAGAGCTAGCAAAGTAAATCCAGAAACATACTAAAAGTATTGTAACACTACAGGCAACAGCTTAACAGGGATTCCAACAACGACACCCATCATAAACCTAGAGAAGGTACAGGGTTGGACACCATTCCAGGAAAGGACTCAGTGAATCTGGGATTGAGAACAGGACAGTTTCACTTCAGGATTCCCAACATTATTCTCCCACAGTGACTGGGTGAAAGACACCCATAAGAGACAACTTCAGAGAGCTAGAAAGTGGTCCCACGAAGGATTTGAGCTCAGAAAGGGAAAGGCACCCCTCTCCCATATGCCTACAGCTGGAGGCCAGTCCTGGTTTGAGCTGCTCAGGGTTTGAAAGTGTCAGACTGAGTACTCAATCCCTTTCCTACCACCTGGATCTGGCACAGATCTGGGGTCTGACTGCCTCCTTCCTTATCTACCAGATGAGCAGGGACATATACAGGCTTACACATTGCCACAGTCTGTGTAAACAAAGGGGCCTCTGGAGTGGGAGTACAGACGCACCTTGAAAAACCACAGGCAGAGAAAACCACTGTCAGGCAGAGAAAGGTTAAACAGAGAAAAACATGAATTGCTAGACTCTGAAACTGAATCCCAGAAAAAAAAAACCTCATTCATTTCATACAGAGAAAAACATGAATTGCTAGACTCTGAAACTGAATCCCAGAAAAAAAAAAAAACCTCATTCATTTCATATAGAGAAATTAGGGAAGGGGGAGTCCATACTTTTTCCTTTCCTCCTCCTTCTTTACTGATTTATTGAGATTTGGGGGATTTTCCTTTGTCCCTTTACATTGTTTTCTTTTCTTTGTTTTTTTCTTTCTTCTTTTTCTTTTTTCTTTCTTCCCTCTTTCTTCTTTCCACTTAATTTTTTTTCTTATTTTTATTTTCTCTACTATGTTTTCTGTCATCGTTTTTCTCATTGGTTTTTCTGTTACCATCGTCTATTCTATAAATATCCTCTTACTCCCTAACGAGATCCTTTGCCTCATTTTTCTCTTCTTCTCATCTCTTATAGTTTAAGTTTTCAAATTTTTCTTCTTGGGCTGGGGATATAGCTAAGTGACACAGCATCTGCCTGGCAAGCACAAGGTCCTGAGTTCAATTCCCAGTACCAAAAAAAAAATCAAGTTTTTCTTCTTTCACTCTTCTGCTCCCAACTTATCACATCATTTCTTTTATTAGTACATGCTTGCAGTACATGATGTTCACATTCTTTGTGTGGAGTTGATACATATAGATAGCACATTCTAATTCCTTTCTTCATCCCCTGTTCTACCTCTTCCTCCTCACCCCATCTCTTGATCTCTTTCCCATCTGAGAAAGATCTATCTCCCTACTTTCTATTATCTACCTCTTATTTTGTCCATTATTAATATATTGGGTATCTCATATAAGAGAAATCATCTAATATTTAAGTTTGTGTGTCTGATTTGCTTCACTTAACATTATAGTCCCACAGTATATCCATTTTCCTACAAATTATTTTTAATAATGTAAGCATTAAGCTTTACTAGTTAACTATATATAATTCCTGCTGAATTATTTTCTACCACTATTGGAGGTACAGTTGTCAAATTCATAACATTTCTGCTATATGTCAGTATCTCATTTGTCTTTGTTTACACTATAATTGTGGACTTCTTTTCTATGATTAAGGGAAGTATACTATGGATTCTTATAGTATGTCAATACCCAATTTGTCTCCCACCACTACAGTGGCTTATTTGCTTGATATTTTCAGGGTTGCATAATTGTTGTTATTAATGGATTTCCTCTCTAGGCCAACACCCAGAGTACCTTTGTGATATTAATAACAGTGCAGTATTTCCACAGAAATGGAAGCCAATTCCCCTGTACCTGCCACAGTCACATTAAAGTGGTCAGATCAGGCAGAAACAAAGGATTATAGTTAGTCAGATCCAAAGTGCATCACCGAAAAACAGACTGAGATATCTCCATACTAGCAGCAAAGTCTTCCCACTTTGTTTAAGTGCCAACAAACCTCGGCACAAAAGAAAAACTCAACAACAACAACAAAATAGAAACATGAGAAGGGAATGAAATGCCTCCCAAAAACCTCCAGTTCCCTTAAAGCTGATCTAGGGGGTAGGAAGGGGGAGAATAGCAAAAGCCACACCCAAATTATTCAAAAGGATAACACAAAATTAAAAAACAAACCAAGGATGTGCTTGGCAGGATGACAGAAGATATAGCTAAATGGATAATGGAAACAATAAAATGGTCAGAGAGCTTATAAGACACTAATAAAAAGCTAGTTAAGCTAAACAAAACAATACAAAACATGAATGATCAGCTTGGCAAAGAATTACAGTCCATGAAAAGATTTTGAACAGATATCCAACAGATTAAGAATTAAATTGAGAAGGGACCATTGAGACCAGATCAGGCCCCAGTATGGTGCACATGCAGGCCCAGCCGGGACCAGCAAAATCTGAAGCAGCAATGAGGAACCAGCAGTTGGTAAGTTAGGTGAACTAGATTGTGCTCTGGCACACAAACACACACAATAGAAGCGAGTGGGCAGGGCTGCCATTCTATATCCAAGGGCTCTGAAGAACTCCAGCAAAATAAGGCCAGTCCCAGCCCCTACATCCAGAGGCCAAGATCAGCCCCATACCCAGCACAAATCCCACAGCAACCTTGGCTGAAGTACACAGCACATTTCTGGGATCTGATTTGGATACTATCACAGAACTGTGCACATCAGAGGAATTTTGCTACTTATATTTTTCTTTATTTGTCTGATTGGTTATACTTTTTCTATCTGGTTGAGTGTTTTGTTTTGTTTTGTATTTTGTGATTATTTTTGTTTTGTTTTTGCTTTGGGTTTTTTTTTCTTTTTCTTTTTTGCACTACTTAGATTTCTTGCCTTTTTTTTTTTGTTTGTTTTCTTCTACTCATCTTTTTTCTTTCCTCAACCATCTCTTTCTGATTCACTTCAATACTCCTTCACTTTCTCTTTCATTCTTTCTCTCCTGTGTCTTCCAGTTTCCCAAAACTTGGGTGATCATCCTTTGCCCCACAGCCTTGCTTCTACTATATCTGACTTCATTCATCTCTCTATTTTATCGCCTAGCCCTCTTAACCCCCACCTCCCCAACAGGGTAAAATCACTCCACTGAGGGGAAAATCATTGTATATAAATTCCTGATGTATGTTGGACTTTTTATATAACTGTAGAATTTAATCCTGTGGTTAAAGGTATCAGGTTAATAGTCACTACAGTTTGTCAGTAGCTAAGCTATGCTGGATGACATTATTACTGCTATCTGCACTACTTTAGCAGGGATGTCATACATGTTATAATGTGCTTTCCTCCCTTATATGATAACACTGCGATTGTATAGGGTCATAATCATCACCATAGTCCAGTACCAAAGGACTTGGGTGTTGAGCCAAATTTGTTCATCCCTAACAAATTGGGAAGGTAGGTTCTTGGGATAGACGTAAAGAACCACCTATACCTAGAAGACACCCCTGAAGAACAGACATCTCCCAGGGAAGCCTTGATACTGGGATAAAATTATCTACCATAAAAAATCAGCAAGCATCAACACAGAAGCAAAATAATATAAAAAACAGAAAACGATAAAACATAGAAGCAAAATGCAACCCCAGACCCCCAGCTCACCCAGGACAAACCCAGAGCACAATGTGATAGAGGAAATCAGAAGTCAAGCACTGAAACCTGAAATGATAGCAACAGAAGTGAAAGAACAAATGGAAAAGGTTATAGAAAAAAATAACCTGACAGGTACAAAAAGAAATGATGATCAAAATGAAAGGAATCAGAGCAGACACCAATAAAAATTATATTGAAAGTATAAGTAGCAAAAGCAACCAAAATGAGGGGAGATTATCAGAATTAGAAGATAAGGGTACTTTCAGAGACAATTTATTCAAAGATACCTTATACGCAACAAAAAAAACATGAAAAATGGATCCAACAGCTACTAGATGGTACAAAGAAGACTAATCTAAGATTAATTGGAAGAAGTGAAAATTCAGAAGACAGCACAAATGTAATTTACAAAAATCTGTTTACAGAAATAGTAGCAGAAAATATCCCAACTATAAGAAAAGAAATAAATATATAGGTAAGTGAGGTATATAAAACCCCAAAAAGTCATGATTAAAGGAGAAGCTGACATTAATGTTTAATTTTTTGATCAATCTTGCATGTCTCTATTTGTTTTCCTGAGAAACCACTCTGAAGACATCAATACGTAACACAACAACCATTGTTAATTTCCTACCACTTTGCCTGTAACTCTGTATTGCGTGTACTGCTCTTATGCTGTTTTGTAAATGGCTGTCTGTTTGTTAGTATGTTTTCCTTCTTTTATTCTTTTTTTTTTTTTTTTTTTTT
>NW_004955454.1:13816660-13844889 GCF_000276665.1 Chinchilla lanigera | reverse complement strand
TTGGTTTTTGGTTTTTCTCCGGTACCGGGAACCGAACTCACGACCTTGCGCTTGCCAGGCAGGCGCTTTTTGCCGCTGAGCTAAATCCCCAGCCCCTTCCTTCTTTTATTCTTAAAATAAATTTAAAAAAATAAAAGGAGAAGCTGACCACATTATAGTCAACAGAAGTCCAACACAGGGATAAAACCTTAAAAGGTGTTCAAGTAAACCCATTAAAATAAAGGTAAACCCATTAAAATTACAGCAAACTTCTGAACACAAACCTTAAAGGTCAGGAGGGCTTGCAGCGTTTCAAGTCCTTAAAGATAACAACTTTCAACCAAGACTTACATATTCTGCAAAACTGTCCTTAAAAACTGATAAAGAAATAGGGTATTTCCATGACAAAGAGAACCTCAAGAAATTCATGACCACCAAACTAACAATGCAAAAAAAAAAAAAAAAATATTTCAAAGATATCCCCCAAAAGACAATGAAGCCAATAACATCAATAAGTTAAATAGAATGACTATACCTGGCAAAATAAGCAGTTAAGCAGAAATGGAAAAAATAGGGAAATCAGCAACAGGAAAATAATGCAGTTACAGGAATAAGTCAATAACCTTTCATTAGTAACTCTCAATGTTAGTGGTCTCAATTCACTAATCAAAAGACAGACTGGAAGAATGGATCAAGAAACAAAATCTAACAGTATGCTGTACATAAGAAGCATGTTTAATTCAAAATGAAATTCACATAAAAATAAAAGGGTGGAAAACAATATTCTATGCAATAGAAACCCAGAAAGAAAGCAGGAATAGTTATCCTAATTCCACATACAGTGAATGCAGGCCAAAACATCATCATAAGGGTAAAAGAAGTTCACTACATACTGGTTAAGGGAACAGTTCAACAGGAAGCAGTAACAGTTATAAACGTGTATGTCCCAAACACCAGCACGCCCAACTTCATAAAACAAACATTACTGGACATAAAACATCAGATAAACACCAATACAGTTATAATGAGGGACCTCAATACCCCACTTATCACAAAGAGATCAAGAGACAAAAGAAAATCAACAAACAGGAAAGCTGAAAAATACCTTCAAACAAATGACCTTAATAGACATCTACTGTGTTCCACCCAACAACAGAATACACATAAAAATTTCTCCAAAGTAGACCACATGCACGGGTAAAGCACACTTGCGCAAATACAAAAGAGCTGAAACTGCCCCACGCCTGTCAACACATCACAGTGCAGTGAAACTAGAAAGCAAAGGCAAAGGAGGCACAGAAATTAAGCAAACATAAGAACATTGAACAACGGCCTCTTCAATAATCAATCATAGAAAAACATCAAAGAAGAAAATGGTTCCTAGAGTCAAAGGAGAATGCTACTGCAACATATAGGAAGCTAAACACACAATGAAAGCAGTCCTAAGTGGGAAGTTTACAGCTATGAATGCCCACATCAGCAAGACAGAGCAAACCCTAACAAATAATCCAATCAAGTACCTCAATGTCCTAAAAAACAAGAACCTGATGAAATCCTGATCATTGGTAACTACCTTGAAATATTTACTGGAGAATTCAGAAGAAACAAATAAAATTCCTAGGTACATATGAACTACCAAAGCTGAATCAAGAAGAATAAAAAATCCTGAATAATACAATATCAGGCAATGAAATTGAAGAAGTTTTTTAAAAACGTATCAACTAAGAAAAGCACAGGTCCTGATGGACTCATTCCCAAATTCTACAAGAACCTTAAAGATCTAATACCAATACTCCTAAAACTCTTTAATGAAATTAAAAGGGAAGGAGTACTCTCAAAGTCATTCCTGGAAGCTAGCATTACCCTGTTTCCAAAACCAGAAAAGAACCAAACTAAAAAAGAGAACTATAGACCAAACTCTTTAATGAACATAGACACAAAAATCCTCAATAAGATATAACAAACAGAATGCAGCAAATCATCAAAAAAGCCATACCCAGTAGGGTTCATTCCAGAGATGCAGCAACGGTTCGACAAATACAATTCAGTAAATGTAGTACACCACATAAACAGAAGCAAGGAGAAAAATGACATGATCATCCCAATAGACGCAGAAAAGGCCTTTGATCAAATTCAACATCCATTCATGACAAAAAAAAAGAAAAAAACCCTGAAGAAACTAGAAGGACCTTTTCTGAAACTGACAAATGGCATTTATGACAAACCAACGGCCAATATCAGATTAAATGGGGAGAAGCTGAAAGCTTTCCCTCTGAAGTCAGGAACAAGACAAGTATCTTCAGTATCACCACTACTGTTCAAGACTGTTCCTGGAACACAGGCCAGAGCAATCAGGCAAGAGAAGGAAATAAAATGGATGTGTATAAGAAAAGCTGAATTATCATATGGAGATGACAAGATCCTCTACATAGATGACACAAAAGAATTCCACCAAAAAATTCCTAGAACTAATAACCAAATTCAGTAGCATTGCCAGAAGACCTCTACAATGAAAACTGCAGTATTCTGAAAAAGGAGATTAAAGTGCACATTAGAAAATGGAAAGATATTCCCCTTGCTGGATAGACAGAACTACTATAATCAAATGGCCACACTTCTAAAACTGGTATAAACATTTAACACAATCCCAATCAAAATACCAACAGCATTCCTCACAGAAATAGAGAAAACAATCCTAAAATTTGTATGAAACCAGAAAAGACCAAGAGTAGCAAAACCAGTCCTGGCCAACAAAAGCAAGGCAGGAGGCATCACAATCCCAAACTCCAAGTTATAGTACAAAGGTACAGTGATAAATAAAGCACAGCACTGGCAAATAAAACAGACATGTGGCTCAGGAGAACAGAACAGAGGGTGCAGAAACAACTATAGGCACACTCATCTGATCTTTGACAAGGGGTCAAAAATTTCCACTGGAGGAAAGTCTTTTTAACAAATGGTGCTGAAAAGAACAGAGTATCCACATGTAGAAGATTAAACCTAGACCCGTATTTCTCAACATGTACTAAATTAAAATCAAATTGATCAAAGATCAAAACAGTAAAACAAAAACACTTAATTTGCTAAAAGATAAAATAGGTAAAACTCTTGAAAGAGAGGCATAGGCAAAGATTTTTGAACAGAATCTCAATATCACAAGAAATAACACAAAGAATCAACAAATTAAAAGGTTTCTGTACAGCAAAGGAAACAACTAACAGAGTGAAGATTACAACCTACAGAAAGGGAAAAAAATTGGCCAGCTACTCCTCAGACAGAATACATGAAGAACTCAAAAAAGAAGACTACCCAAATTAAAAGACCGAATCAAAACTGAGTAACCAAAAGTGAACAGACACTTCGAAGAAGAGATACAAATGACCAATATGCACATGAAAAATGTTCAGCGTCAAGAAATGTGTATCAAAACCATTCTGAGGCTCCGTCACACTCAAGACAGAATGGCTATCTTTGAGAAACCAAAACATAACAGGTGTTGGCGAGGCTGCAGGCAAAGAGACTCTCGCTCACTGTCCAAGAGTAGAAACCAGTGCAGCCACTATGGAGACAGATATGGTGACTCCTCAAAAAACTAAAGCTAGAAATACTATTCCACCCCACTACTCACCTTCTAGGTGTCTTCCCAAAAGAGTTAAAGACATCATTTGATAGTGATACATGCATACCCATGTTTATAGCAGCACAATTCACCATAGCTAAATCTTAGACGTGGTATTAGTGTACCATAAAAAACGATAAGCTTGAGTCATTTGTAGGAAAATGGATGTACCTTGATACCACAATACTAAGAGGAATAAATCTAGACACACAAGCTTAAGTATCACACGGTTTCTCAAGAGAACCCCAAAATACAAATAATGAGCAAAATAAGAGAGAGACAATAGGAAACAGAGGGACAGATCCTTAGGATATGGGAAGGAAACCCCAAGTTGGAGGGAGAGAATGACATTTTAAAGAGAAAAGGAACTGTGATGTGCTGTGTGCATCTACCAAGTTGCTACCAGGAATGTGCCGATCAAGCAGCACAAACATATGCAAAGAGAAGAGGAGAAGGGATCCAAGAGACAGAGGGAGGGAGAGGAAGGAGAAGAGAAGGGAAGAAAAAGAACTAAGACGGGTCGTGTTCATGCTCCAGCTCCCACAGTGAATGGTAACACTGTGCTCTGCAAACGTGCACTGGAAAAAGGACTGTACACAATAACCAACGGGCATCGGCCCAGCAATGGATATTTGTTCAATACATCAATAACAGGATGCACAAACAGAATAAAAGACAAAATATTCTCAACATACAGAATAAAAGGAGAGAAAACACAACCCATCTCGACTGATGTAAAAACTACGTATTTGATATAACCCAACATCTCATGATCAAACACTTTAAAAACTAGAAATGAAAGGAACTTCCTAAACATGACAAATGGCATCAATGAAAAAGGCATACTCGGGGCTGGGGATTTAGCTCAGCGGCAAAGCGCCTGCCTGGCAAGCGCAAGGTTGTGAGTTTGGTTCCCGGTACCGGAGAAAAACCAAAACCAAAAAAAAAGGCATACTCAGTGTTAAAGACTGAAGCTTTCCCCCATCCCAGCAACAAGGACACCAGTTTTCACCATTCAACACTGTATAAACTTTCTAGGTGCAGCAATACATTAAAAAGAAGAAATTAAAAGCAACACAATTAGAAAGGCAAAAACACTTTAGATATTGCTAGAAAATGGGGGAGAAGGGAATGGAAGGTGACTGTCTAATGGGGCTTCCCCTGGGGGTGACTGAAATGTTCTGGAAGTAGTGGTTGGACAATACTATGAATATACTACAAGCCACTAAATTGTATAGTGCTTTAAAAGTGTGAAAATGGTAACTTTTACTTTGTGCTTTATCACAAGAAAAGATCTATGAAAAGAACATGTAAGGCAAAAGGAAAAGTAGAATGAAAAGCAAAAGTGTGTCTAGGAACACTTACAAGAATATAATTAATCATACCAAATTAAATGATGATCAAAATTGGAATGAACTACTAAATTTAATGAAGTCAACACACCTCCACCAGCAAGATATGCTTAGTCATGCCATAGTTTAAGCAAGAGAAGCCAAGACAACAAAAAACTGAAATATGGTAGAAGTACTCATAAAAAAAGAAGCTCCAAACTATGGAAATGGTTTCCTATGTGGGAAGGAAGTGGAAATCAGTGCTTAGAAGTATACATTTTGTATTATAAAATTCAAAATTATTTTTCCCTATATGTCAAATGAATGTGTAGTCTTATTTAGAAGTAATCACAAGACATTAAACAGCAAAACAGTAACAACAAAAACAAGCTAGATTACTGTATTTTTGGTATAGTGACTTCTAAAGTACTTCTTTCACATGAAAAATAATGACAAAGTCTTCATTTTTTACTTTTACCTACACTGACTACAAAGAAAATGTTTCCTGACTCATAAAAATTATGGAAAGGGTAGTTCACACTGATCTAACAGGAATGATAGTTTCAAGTGGTTCAGCCTCTCCTGTGACGTCTGTGGAATAAGTACACAGGTTCTGTGAACCATACACCCAGGATGACGTGCGCTCAGATGTCCCAAACATCCTTTTCTGATTATGATTTCGTTCTCTCCATGCAGTTCAAAACAATCCTTTTAGGTATCCAGCCATTCAACAGATATTGTTAAGCATCTATACACAATAAATGTTTGACCTATTTTGCCACTGATTGCTAATCTTTCTGACCTTAGTTTAACAGCATGGAACTAGTCTCCTCTGCTTCATCTTTACTATCTGTTTCTTTCTAGATCCTAATCTCAGTTATCCAACAATGGACAACTATTATAACTTGATAAAAAGTACTAACTAACAGCAATTAATAACTACTTGTTATTACTTGGCACCTTCTTTGCTCTGCTCGTTTATAATGTTATTTGCCCTTTTAGAAACTGCCTATGAACCTTACTTATCTGCAGAACCACAAATACATTAGCCCTTGCTCTTGAAAACCACCCATGTGGAACATCTAGTACTTCTCTTCCCACATGATAGATTTGTTTAAGTTGGTTGAGTAGAGACTGCCATGAATTTCTTCTGATTGATTTCTATAGAGCACAGCATATTATAATAGGAAGAGCCCAATTTTATAAACCAAACTCATGTAAAAGTACCTACTAGCTGTAGCATTTCTACCAACAGGACTCAGTTTTATTACTTACAGTAAAGATGTCTTCCTGGCCAGCCTGAAATCGAGCCCCATCTGTTCCATAAAGATATATGGGAGCAGAACTTCTATGTTGTCCATATAATATAATATATATCTGTGAGCTGGTCCCTGCATTTGGCAAGTCACTGGTGATTATGCAGACTTTCCAGTTACCACCTACAGAAGCACAAATGACATGCATTATGTCAATCTATAGAAATGAAAGACTCAAAACAATAGGTCATCATAAAAGTAGGAGAGGTCGGAATAGACAGAGGTCAACTTCTCAGGAAAAGTACCATAAGAAAGACCGAAGACTTGGTTTTTAAAATTCCTCAAAAAACTTACTACATCCTACAGTGTGACTTTGAAAACACTCCCAGAAGATCTTTACTAGTAAGGCTAGACGGAGACCATTATCCTATTATAACCGGTTGTCCCTGAACCCTCAGAGAGTCACTACAGAGGCTCCCAGTATTTTGACAAAATATCTCCACTAAACTTAACTCTAATATGTAACATGTGCACTTCAGAATTATACCTTTTACATTTTGAGGTTGCATATTCTCTGAAATAAAAGCACCATCAGAATCAAGTTAGAAAGTATTTGAAAATCATCCAGTAAAATTTCATTTATTATTCTGTGTCCTCAATTAATAGGTAAAGTGACTGAGTTTCACAAACACTAAGTAAATTTGTATCACCCAGCAACATATAAAAATAGTGCTTAAAAATACATGGTTCACTGTGAGTATAAATGAGAATGATTAAATATTATAACACATCAATAGTGGTATGACATAATCTCGTAGGATTTCTAGTTAGTTTTGCCAGTTTTATTTAGGGCAAGTATCAAAAAGTTAACCTATAAGAAAAGTGAAATAATGAGAATTAGGAAATATAGTTAAGATTACATTTTTTAAAAAGGCAATAAAATTCAAGACTAGAGATTAAATGACATTCTATCCATCTGACTGTAATTGCTTTTCCCGTAAGTATATTTTCAATTTTTTTGTTGTTGTTTTTTTTGTTTTTTTGTTTTTTTTTTGTTTTTCTCCGGTACCAGGAACAGAACTCACGACCTTGCGCTTGCCAGGCAGGCGCTTTGCCGCTGAGCTAAATCCCCAGCCCTATATTTTCAACTTTGATCACTAAAGTAATCAGATTCTAGGTTTACATAAGATGTAATACGTATATGTTAAATTAACATATGAATATAAAATTCTATTTTATAAACAGAAAAAAATGTATTTTATTTGTCCCAAGCATGGTAAAAAGCTACATTAGGCTATCAAGTCTTTTTGGTAGACAATCTTTCATTAAGTAAAAGCATATTTTTTAAAAATTAGTAGAAAATGACTGTCTTTACTAACAGAAGAGGCAGTTAAATTGCAATTACAAAACTCAAAGATGGGAAAATTAGAGCTGTTTTATGTATAATACCTTGCATGTTGGTGCTTATTTAAATAAAATGAAATGAAACTCTTCTGTTTCTGCTGTTTTAGAAATGCAGCAAAAGAGGTCAGAGGAGAATCAATACTTGCTAAATGTGCAAGAACCAAATCAATAGGAAAAGAAATTGCATTTCCAAATCACTGAGATGGAAAAGGATAAAAAGTGTATGAATAGAAATAAAAATAATGAAATATGATGTCTGCTTACCAAAGGTTACTGTACCTCCCTAACTTACTAATTCATGAAAGCTTTATCCTTGCAAAGGAATACTATAAAAAGTGGAGCAGAACCTAAAGATGCTCACTGTCTGGGGGGCAAGAGGATGGAAAACTAAGATGCAGTCTTTGTACTCCATTATGTTATTGATATGAGGTCAGCACCGTACTAAGGTATGTTCAAATCCTAGTTCCTGAAATCTGTAAACATGACCTTATTTGGAAATAGGGTCACTGTAAATGTAACTAAAATATAAATTAAGGTCACAGTGGAGTAGGGTAGGCCAGCCCTTCACCCAGGATATATTTAATGTAAGATTTTGTTGGAGCAAGGCCAGATCACAGAAAAATTAAGAAAATGAATAGGAATAATTAAAGGACAACAACAAAGAGGCCAGAAATGTGTATTATTTATATATTAAACTAAAAAGATACAAAACATATGCCATAATCCTTGCAAAAGTAGAAGCTAAGAAGTGAACATCATAAAAAATTTCAAAGCTTTGCAGATTTCAAAACTTCACCTAACTTTTGCAGAAATACAAGGGGAGAAAAAAGATAAAAAATCTAAAAAGCAATGGATAACAAAGTTGTGGTATTTTTATACAATGGAGTATTACCCAGCTATTAAAAAAGATAAACTCGAGGCTTTTGTAGGTAAATGGATGCAACTAGAGACCACACTCATAAGTGAAATAAACTGGACCCACATGTGTAAACATCATGTTGTTTCCTTGGTGTAGGAACCTGAAAGACTAGGTAAAACTCAAAATGTACAATAGATGATAGGAAAGGGAAAAAAATTGCTCCAAGGAAGGAATGACTGGGATAGGGAAAGAAGAAAAAAGAAAGAAGGAAGGCAAAACATAAATATATATATGAATAGCTGCGATGACTGTATTGCTGATGTCTGATGTTGCACTGAAATGAACAGTTAATGCTTACAATTTTTTATGTTCTGATAGACTTTGCATGCTTGTGTCTGGTGGTCTGAGCAACTGATTTGAAGGTAACAATGTGCAATGGAATTACAATGGTGAATTCCTACCATCTTGTCTAGTGAAACTCTGTATTATCTCTAATGTTTTATTGAAGAATTATTTTCTTATTCTCTTCAATGGTTTGAGCGATCTTTTATTGTTACATCTAGTAATCTGAGCAATGTAACTGAGGATAGCGACAGGTAATGTAACCACCACTGTTGATTCATATTATTTTGTCTTGAGACCCTGTATCACTTTGAACGTTCTTGCTTTGATTTATGTTCGTGATACTGCTATGCTACTACTGTTGTATTTGTTTGTTTGTTTCTCATATACTACTCTCTTTAAAATAAAAAAATCTAAAAACCTTAATATTTATAGCCCTATTAACCCCCAAGTTGAACAGGAGTCCAATGTTGAATCAAGAGAGGTTAACTGACTGGAGAAAACAGAATGCAGATACGGGGCAGGCAATTTAATAACAGACTGTGATGACCACGGCACACACAATAAAAAGCTGAACAACCTTTACCTTCTACAAATAATAAAGTATGGTTTAAAATTTTTCACAAAGAACTACAGGACCAGGTGGCTTCACTACTGAGTACTTTCAAACCTTAAATACAAACACACACACACACACACACACACACACACACACACACACATTCAATTCTATCCAAATCCTTTGGAATACTTAGCTTATTGTCTGAGAGAAATATTACTCTGACACCAACCCAGTAAAAGGTATTATTTGAAAATTACAGAATAACATTCATGAACATAAAAATATTCTCAAAAAGTGTTACAAAAGTAAGTCAAAAACCTCCAAGTTTATCCCAGAAATAGAAAAGGCAAACACAACCTTCAAGTGGATCCCAGGAATTCAAAGGTTTTTTAACATTCAGAAGTCAGTGTAATTCACCGTACTAACAGAATAAAGAAGAACATGACGGCCAAGGTCTACATGGCTACTATGCCCCTTGGGTGACCAAACAGGTCTTACCAGGCTGACGCTGATGTTAACCTCCTAAAGGAATAGAGAACCAGACGGAATCTCCATAATGTGATTCTACTCTGTGTCTTCTGGAAGGGTGGGGGGACAGAGCCTGCTGTGTGCACATGAGTGTATACTATATAAGCAAGCAGAGAAAGGGCTCAAAAAAATAATTTAAAGAGATTTCAATGGTTGCACTCATTTTTTATACTTTTTTTTACTAAAAATTCAGACTAATTTCCCTACATTTAAATGAGCTGGAAACAAATTCCAATGCCATTTCAATAATGTCAGACTATTCTTTTGGCTTATCTATGCCACATTCTTGAGACTAGATGGAGTATATATGTATGCAAGTGTTACGACCGCGTGGCCATCTTAACCACTTACCAGTCCAATTAATTAAATACATGATAACCAAAAATTGCATACTTTTGTTAATTTTTGTAAGATAATATAACAAGAAATATAAAAACGACAATTTCATCAGATTTATTCAATACAAGAATCAACTGGTTGAAATGACACCTGCCTGAGCCACACTCAGGATAGTATGTCAATAAAAGCACTGCCCTTGTGATGCTCGGGCAAAGTGTTGAGTGACTAATTTGGTCTTGAGTCTGCTCTTTGTAAAGCAGCTGTAAGCTCCAGCCCTCCCCTCAGGAGGAATCTAAAGGATTTGGCCATGGATGTCTTTCATGAGATACTTTTTTTTTTTTTTTTAAATAAAAGGAGGAAAACATTAACAGACAGACAACCTTTTACAAAATAGCAAAAGAACAGTACAAACAATACAATTACAAACAAAGTGGTAGGAAATTAACAATGCTTCTTGTATTACGTTCATATCTTCAAAGTGGTTTCTCATGAAAACAGAGACATGCAATATTGATCAACCAAGGACTCATTAACAGTTTCAGCAAAGAAACAGAAGACAGTAGATCAACTATGTTAACTATCCTGCATATACATACATACAAAATTTCTCCTCCTTTCCCTTCTCTTTTCCCACATCCCAGTTGCCCTTTACCCTTGAGCGTTTTCCTATCATTTCACAGTGTCTATCATACCTCCGAGTTTTTATTAACTCTTTCAGGTTTTACACTAGTGAGACAATGCGGTGCTTGCACATGCAGGTCTGATTTATTCCACTTATGAGTATGGTCTCTAGTTGTGACCACTTACCTATAAAGGCCTCGAGTTTATCTTTCTTTATAGCTGAGTAATATTCCATTCTATAAAGGTACCACAATTTTCTCACTTCTTTATCCTGGCAGACAACCTATGGCCTAAGTGTGCAACCCACAGCCAGGCGCCCCTCTGACAGGACAATGGCTTCACTGGCAGCCATCTTCGTGGCTCCTGTTTAACCTGCGCTGTTTACTCTTGTGAAGATAACGAGTAAGGCAGCCCTGCTTGGCAAGACAGATGAAGTTCGGGGTTAGTGTGCGTCAGGTGCCAAGGTTAAGAAGTGAAACCAAAATGCACGAAAGAGAAGAAATGTACTACCGTAATTCCCAGAGTTCCAACGCAAGTAAGGAGCCGTAGGGGCAGGAAGGTCTGGCCTGCATTAGGGTCCATGTATTATCTCTTAGGTCTTCTCTTGGGGACTGTAGATTTGCTAGTTAAAAGAAATAAGTTCCCCTCTTAATCCTGGAGGGCGAGTTTATTTAAATGACTCTTGTGTCAACCCCTAGGTTCTATCATAGTCAGTAGCTACAGGTTATGCTAAGGTTTGGGTCAGAGAGATGAGGAACAGGAAGACTGCCTGGCAGTTCACCACATGCAGAGGTAAGGTTCGGAGTAGGCCAAAGGTGACAGGGTAGGAGTAGGTTTCAAATAATTTATGTCAGACCTAGAAAGGAAGCTCAGGCAGCAACTACACTGCACAATATATGACCATGTTCATATATGTACATGAATATTCTTATATGAATATAAACACTGTGTTTAATGCCGCCCATTTAACCATTTTCAGTATTCACAGTGAATTCCTGTAATGTGCAAGTCATGTTTTTCATGAACCTAACATCCATTTTAACTTACTTGGTTTTATTGATTTTCCTCAGCTTTAAGCAGTTATACTTAGGGAGTAGTCTGCAGACCCCAGGCATTCATCAACATTAGTGTTACAAAAGAGAAGAATTATTCTCAGGAGGAAAAACAATGAAGTAATGTTCACTCCATTGCGTTTTTTAGTACTGCTGTTACTATTATGATAATCTCTGTGCATGAATTAGAAAGTAAATATTGATGATATTGAAATGTGTATGCATAGAGAAAAGGGCAATGTACATCCGTAAGGAAAAATTCCAACTGTTAAAAATGAGTTGCTGTGTACTGCATTTAAAGTCTATGTTGAAAACGAGCATCTGAAATGAATAGACACTTCTCAGATAAGGAAATATAACTGGCCAGTAAGTAACATAAAAAAATGTTCAGTATCACTGGCCATTCAAGAAATGCAAATTAAAACATTAAGATTCCATCTCACCCCAGAAAGAATGGCTACCATCAAGAAATCCAGCAAGAACAAGTTCTGGTGAAGCTGTGGGGAGAAAGGAACCCTTCTTCATTGCTGATAGGAATGTAAACTTAATCAACCACTATGGAAATCAGTATGGGATTCCTCAAAAAGCTAAAAATAGAAATTCCATTTGTAGATTGGAATCTACAGCTACTCCCCTTTGAAGTACCTTCTCAAAAGAATTAAAAACATCACACCATAGCAATGTATCATAATAGCTCAATCTTGGAAACATCCTACATGCCCATCAGCAGATGAATGAGTTAGGAAAATGGTATCTGTGTACAATAAAATAGTACTCTTCCAGGAAAAAGGATAAACTTGAGGCACTTGTAGTAAAATGGATATACCTTGAGGTCACACAGTTCGGTGAAGTAAATGAGATACACAAGCTTGAACACGGCACGCTTTCTCTTATATGAAAAAGTTAATAGGAAAAAAGAGAGAGGAGGAAAAAAGTCACTGTATTCTAAGTACATTTCTGCTGTCAGTTTCCAGTTTCATTCAACCACGGTGTGAGAAATCACTGTGCAGGATTTCCACTTCTTTGGACATGTGAGTGCCTTTACTGTTGCATGGTCTAATGTGAATCTAAAAATCCCGGAACAGGAAAATCTGTGAAGACAGCAGCTCAGTGGTTGCCTGGATTTAGCAGGAAAGGGACTGGGAGATGGTAGTTTTGTGTAGAGTGTTTTATTTCTGGATAACAAAAATGATCAAATTTGATTATGGTCATGGTTGCATAACTTTATCAATGAGCTAAAATCTACTGACTCTTGTAAATCGTGTGCTATGCAAATTTCAGTTCAATAATGCTGTTCTTTAAAAATAAAGTCAATGTTCAGTACTATTTACTGTTTAAAAAAAAAAAGATAGATAAGCTTAACCATAAAATGAGGTAAGACTGGTCCTTGTTTGAAAGTTTTTGTTATTTGATCTTAGGAAGTTTCTTTCTTTCTGTTTTTGGAGTTTGTTTTGGTTTGGCTTTTTATTGTTTTTCAGTACTAGGAATCTAACCAGGGATGCTCTACCACGGGGCTCCAGCCCCAGCCCTTTTTAGTTTTACTATTTTGAGATAAGGTTTTGCACTGTTGCCCTGAGGGGACTCGAGCTTGCCATCTTCCTGCCTCAGCCTCCAGAACGCTGCGATTACAGGCACGCACCACCACGCACAACAGAAAGCTTTTCAGTCACATATTGCTATGGCGTGGGGATATCCCTTTTACGACTTCATACTTCAGTCAGGGAAGAATATGATCTTCGTGAGGAAAAATTGGGAATTATCTTGAAACGGACAAAAGAGTGGTTCTTTGTCAGGCATCCTCTTAGGGGTTACCTTTGCTTTTCACTATCTTTAAATTACCTTACAACACTGTAAGCTATTAAAAATGGATAATAATGCAAATCATTCTTTTACACGAAGTATAAATCGGTTGTGTTCAGAGAACGGCTACTGTTTAGACCTAAAATGTCCCTAAAGTCCCTTGTGTGCGGAAGGCAAATGGGTCATGGAGGTGCTGTGCTCCTCAGCAGATTCATCCAGGACAAACCCCGCAGCTGGGGGAGCTGTCAGGCAGGGATCCCTGCAAGTGCACCCTGCCCCTCCCTTCACCCCTCTGCTCCCTCGCTGACCGCCAGGAGTGCAGCACCTTCCCCTCCGCCGTGCCCCTCTGCCGTCCTGTTTCTGCCTTGGATCCGGCCCACCAGGCTGAAACCGGGAGCCGCAGCAGACTCGTTTAGGTTGTGGGCATCAAGTGCGAGGTCCAGTGACAGGAAAGGAGCTTCGACACTGTCTCAGATCCACTCATCTCAGCATGCCTGACCCACCTATGTTTGCTCATACGAAATTCTCCTTTGATACTTTAATATATTAAAGTATAATAACTTTAATATATTAATAGTTCCTTCATTTAAAAGTTAAATAAAATCCTTGGCATATGTTCACATTATACAGAATTCATGACTCACTTTAAATATTATCCTTTAACCCAGCTATTCCCCTTCTGGGTATTTTTCCAGAACTGAAAACATCATACCACAGCGATGCATGTGCACCCATGTTTATGGCAGCACGATTTATAATAGCTACATCTTGGAAACAACCCAAATGCCCATCAACTGAGGAATGGATAAAAAAGATGTGGTATTTTTATACAGCAGAGTACTACTTAGCCATAAAGAAGGATAACTTTGAGACTTTTATAGGCAAATGGATGCAACTTGAGACCATACTCATAAATGAAATAAATGAGATTCACACATGTAAACATCATACTGTCTCCCTGGTATAAGAAATTTACAAAGTAAATAAGGTCTAGAATGTACAAGAGATATTGTGAAATGGAAGCAATTGTTTAAAAGGAAATAGGATGGGGAAAGGAGAAAGGGAGAAAGAAAAAGGGGAGAAAAATGCCAGGAAGCTATACCATTATTGTCTCTTATTTCACTGAAGAGGAAGGTTCATGCTAACATCAACTGGAGAAATGTTTATACCCATAGCTTGTATCTTGTAACTGCTTTGAAGATGATAATATGTAATGTATTAACTATTGTTACTCTTATTATTATGTTGTGAAATTGTTTTACTTTTTTCTTTTTTTGGTTTTTCTAGTACCAGGTATCAAACTCACGACCTTGCGCTTGCCAGGCAGGCACTGTGCCACTGAGCTAAACTCCCAGCCCCTTGTTTTACTTTTTTCAATAAAATAATTACCTTTAACATCTCAATAAACAAAAGAATATAGTAAGGGGAAAGTACTCCATATTACAATAACTTTGACTTACTGGGATACCCTGGGGAGTTATAGGATCCCTCTAAGCCTCAATAAACAGGAAATAAAAAATAACTTCATATTTTCAGGGTAGATTTGTATACACAAGGTCAAACCACAAAATTCAGGATTATTTTTGAGACTCAAACACAGACATGAAAATGAAAGTGCTTCTTTACTAGCTTCCTTCTGTGAGCTTTGGTTCCCTCTGGCCATAGTAAAGATACTATTACCCATCTGAGACATTTACTGTGAGAACTGACTGAGACTATATATACAAAGAACTTAGAACAGCACTGGGGACCAAGCAGGACTCAGAACAGTATCTGGTTCCTACACCAAGGAGACAATATGATGTTTACCCATCTGGGTCCAATTTATTTCACTTGTGAGTATGGTCTCTAGTTGCATCCATTTACCTACAAAAGCCTGGAGATTATCTTTTTCAATAGCTGAGTAATACTCCATTGTATAAAAATACATCTTTTTTATCCATTCCTCAGTGGATGGGCATCCTGGTTGTTTCCAAGATATAGCTACAACAAATTGTGCTGTTATAAACATGGGTGCACATATACCACTGTGGTATGATGTCTTTAATTCTTCTGGGAAAATACCCAGAAGGGGAATAGCTGGGTTAAATGAGACTTCCAATCCTAGTTTTGTGAGGAATCTCCAAATTGATTTCCACAGTGGTTTCACCAATCTACACTCCCACCAGCAGCGGCGTAGAGTTCCTTTCTCCCCACAGCTCCTCCAGCATTTGTTACTGGTTGATTTCTTGATGACAGCCATTCTTTCTGGGTTGAGATGGAATCTCAGTGTTGTTTAATGTAACAACCACTGTTGACCCGTATTATTTTGTCTTGAGACTCTGTATCACTTTGAATGTGCTTGCTTTGATGTTTATATTTGTGACACTGGTATGCTGCTACTGTTCTATTTCTGTTTGCTTCTCATTTACTACTCTCTTTAAAATAAAAAAAAAAAGAATAGTATCTGGCACCAAACAGGACTCAAAATGTTGATCACTTTTACTTTATGAAGGATCATATGAATAAATGTTGATCATACTGTATCCTTCTAAAAATCTTACCACTCACCAGGGCTAAATCCTTCATTATTAGAGGTACACTAACTTTTAAAAAGGTATTAACAGTAACAGATTTTTTAGTAGGTAAAATGTGTTTGGCAATAATGCCAGGGCTGTGCGAAGAATCTTACAAGCACTGTCTCTAATGATTTTCTAATAATAACCTTGTACGGTACCATTTCATAAGAACTTTATAGTAGCCCCATTTTATAAACAGAGAGATCCACAAAAAGGGTGCCACAAACATGAGATGTGGCTGTAATATTTAAACTTTAAGCCTTTAAATGAGGCACATGTTTTGTGTCACTGAAAGAGGTAAACTATGAAAATATCGTATAAAAATTACCTCTACCCACTGATACAGTGAGTCACTAATATTCCATTCGTGTTAGTATTATTAATGGTTCTCATCTTCCTCTAATTAAGCTTTACTTCAGAAAAACTGATAATTCTTGACTGTTGGCAAAATTTTATCTTTTAATCCTCCACTTGGGAATTTCAATTCCTTGCTACTGTTTCCTCTCATTCCGAAAACGACTACACCTTCTGCATTTAACACTTGGAGGGTGCCCGCACGGTTGAGACCTTAGCCTTCTTCCAAGCAGGAGCAGGATGCCCAGAGGTTGTCACAATGCTTAAGGCAGTCCCTTTAGCCATGCAAGCCTCCTTCGGGGGCACCTGAGCAACTGGCAGTGCACCGCACAGCTGCCATCTGGTGGACACAGACAAAAGCTCAGCCCTCCGCTTGCAGACCAGAGATCCTGAACTCCGTGGTACAGTTACACAGTCATCCTCCGGCAGCCACAGGAGTCTGGTTCATCATCACGCAACCCCATTATAAGACGAAGGCATCCGTAGTTCCCAGGTTATAAGAAGCCACACCCTTTTCCTCAGTCCTTCAGGCACATCATCTCGGAACAATAAGTCAGGTCAATATACCATTCTTGAATTTCCTCTGGAGTTTCATTTCTCCTTCTAAATGTCAATGTTACAAGACTTTTTGATACAAGTCTTCTGAAAATAAAAAATTCTTCGAATGTTTAACAGATAAATTCACATTTTTAAAGATGATTGAAATACTGCTTTATAAAATACAAGAAACTTAGTACCATAACTCAGTACCTTTGTGTATCCTTCAACATATACACACAAAAGTCAGTAAGAAATAAAGAATAAATGCCTTAAAACCACTATTCATCCATGCAATATACATTTCTAGGTGCTTAGTAGGCCCCAACAATATTCTAGTTTTAGTATGTAACATGAACAAGATGTGGTCAGTCTCGTCTCAGAATTCAGTGTATATCAACATGTTCACAAAAGTAAGATGCAATATGTCATATATTACAGGATATAATATGTGGATTACAACTCAGGATTGCAATTCCAATTTCTCTTCCCCAACGTTACCTAACTCTCACAGGACATTGTTTGATATTGTATTACTGCCAAAAAGTATATGCTATATTCTTACATTTCTAAACCTCTTGGTTGCTGTGACTTCCCCAGACTACTGAGTATAACTAAATATCACACTTTCCAAATTAAGAAGAATTTCTTGTCTCTGCACCAAGGAATAAGGCCTTATTTTTTAAGAACACTTTACTCTTTCTTCATGGGAAAAAATAAAGATGTAGTAAGAATAGTACTGACTGTTTTGGACAAAAGATTAGGTTTCAATCTTGACATAACATTCACCAGACACCAGATTGAAGTCATGTATCTACCTAAATTCTTATATTGAGAAAACGGAGTGATAACACTGAACACGGTGCCTTTACAAGAAAGTATTTCTTATAACAAATCTGTACTCTAATACAGTCCCTAGTATACAACAGGCCCAAAATCAGTGTTAATTCTTCTCTACTGTTACTTCTCCAAAATTAATGCACTTTTATTTCACTATGACTTCTCATTGCTCACTACAGAAGCTAATACCATGTTACATCTCCTGTATTTTGATTAGAAGAGGGCATGGCTTACTGTAGTAAAAGCATATTCTATATATTCTTTACCTGGTAAAGTAGCAATTCATGAATTGTATGGATTTACGATTCATGCTAACCGAACCCAAAGTTAGTCTTTAGGTAATTAATTACATCAATTCCTCAACACTCAAGTTATATTATTTCGGCACCTTCGTGTGCTGTTCCAGAACATTAAGTATATAGCTCTACTCTGAGTCAGTTCTAGACAACAGGCTAGATTTCCAAGTTTTACAAGATTTATGTCTACACTATCATACTGTCATGTAATGGATGGTATCTTAAAATGCTTCCTAGTTAACACCAGCAACATACAATTACTCAGTATTTCATAATTCACAGTCTAGCCAGACATATGGCTCCAGACAATTGTACGTTTTTATTTATATATATTTAAGTATTTTATTAAAGCAGATAAAGATACAAAGAAATGTCAACTTTTTCACAGCAACTCTTTTAATTTCAAGAGAATTTTTAAAGTCACCAGTCACCATTCTTTTTCTTTTCCAGGTTAAAGTACTCCATCTCCTTTAATTTTCCTTCAGAGAATTCCTTAATTTTTTTCTTCTTTTTGTTCTGACTTCTTCAGATTTCCTGACATTTTACTAAGGTTTAAAAGATAAAAATTTCTCAGTGGCCAGGGATTTAGCTCAGTAGCACAGTGCCCGCCTGGCAAGCGTGAAGTCCTGAGTTTGATTCCCGGTACCAAAAAAAAAAATTTTTCTCAGAGAAGTACTGCAGACGCAACTTAGTGGTGAAGCATCTTTTTCCTGAAAAAATGGAAACTCCTGCCCCATGGTAATACTTGCAGCTTAATTATATAGGTGTTCTGAAAGAACTCAACACATTTGGCACATCTGGGAATGAACTTTCTAGCAAACCAGTATTCAAAACTAAGAAATGAAATACTTTAAGGCTATATCTATTGCATTTATTCACTTATCCATTTTTATACATACAATATACATTTTATACAAAATTGACAATATAAAAAGAAAAAGATAATTCTTATCCAAGATATATTTTTGATGCCCTGAGCAAAAAAAATCATAGACACAAAAAAAAATCATATAACTTCAGGACAAATCCACATGAAGAGTAATTATTGGAAAAATAAAGAACAGAGGAATGACAAAAGTCAAATTGTTCATACAAAGGTAAGCTTTCTAGAGTAAGCCCATTTTGAAAGAGCAAGACATACTTGGAAGTTATCTAATGAATATGTCTATCCGAAGTGCTTCATCTTATTATTTAAAAAGTATTAACAGAGAAAGGCTCGCTAATACTGAAATTATATATCATCTTGTTCACTATTGCTTTCAAGATCAGTAAAATGTAATTGGTTTTCCTCTTCCCAAATGAAAATACTTTCACCCTCAAAAATATAGTGTATTTCTAATATATTTCTTTTGCAAATACTTAAGGATGTTCCAACTTGGCAAATATCTAATAGGCAGGTTTGACCAAGTATTTCAAAGGAGAAATGACAACTGGTATTTTCTCTTATTACACGCTTGAGATTTGTTCTTAAATTCTGGAATCTGTTATCTAGTAAGTCATTAGTCTCACCAACTGTCTTAAAGATACCACCTGTCCAACTGCTAGGGTTTTCTGTATTTGAATTCATATTACATACAACAAACAAAAGTATGTACAAGAAATTCACATAAAACCTTTGCTTTAAATATGACTGAAATTCCTTTACATTACTTTCTTCCTCTAAGTCCAAGAAGTTAGTTAGTTTGAGCTTCTCTCTCTTATCTGTCAAGCCAAATATGTTACTAAAATAAAGCTGATCAAATAAATCGCCAATGGCACTGTCAACAAATTCTTTTCTCATACGTGCTTTATGGTTCTTACCCTTGAACACATTTTCATTTGAGAGTAGCAAATGTGGGTATATCTTCATCCATAAATGGAAACCCAAAACATTTTCAATATCTGAATCTCTGCGATAAGCAAACCCTCGGTTTTCTTCATTCACAGGTTGGGTGATAACCGTTAGTATTGGGCAATGTTGACCACAAAGAGCATAGAGTTTATCCAAAGAGTCACCTTCCTGAAGCGCACCTTGAGTCATCCTGCTGCCAGGTAACGGCTGGGTTCTAACAGTAGCATCAGAGGCAGGGTGCACTTTGTTAGCAGCAGACGTAAAGGCATGAGCGGCAGATGTGCATACTCTTTCTGACTGATGATTACTCTTCCCCTCTGTGTGGTGATCTGCTGTTCTCTCCTTGGCACAGGTTTTATTCTGAACACCTAGCAAATCCTCACAAAAAGCCTCAGAGTCACTACCGTGGGGCAAGTTAAAATAGTTGCATTTCAGTTCAAGGGGTTGAGTGAGTTCCTCCAGTTCTGAAGAGGATAATTCAGCCATAGTTGGGGCTGGGGCCAAATTCCCAAAATGTGAATACGGTACCTCGTTACTGTTATTATCAAGCAGGGTATCCACTGATGTGGTGTCCGCATTGCCATACATGCCAGGATTTTCAGATGACATCCTTAGCAAATGATTTTCTCTCAGTAGCCATTTGCCTTTGTCAATCAGTTCTCCTTCCTCTTTATCTCTATGGACCTTATTATGATTACTTTGTTTTATACCATGTTCTACAATTTCACCTCCATGGTAATCGTCCCCCACACCATTAACATCACATTTTCTCTGTCTGTCCTGGAATTCCTGTAACCTAGGTAAAGTACTAGACACCTGTTCATCAGACCCAAATGACTGGCCTTCAGAATCATAAAAACCTGCTTTCCTAGCACACTGAAATTCCACAGAATTGTAAGGACAAACTTGAGCTCTGTGTACAGACCCAGGAAAAAGAGACGGTTTAACAATCTCTACTTTGCCATAAAGCTTTTCTATCGTCCTTTTAACAAACCCTTTATTATATTCTTTCTCTTGAGCAATGTCGTCACTGTCACTGTGGTCATCAGTGGATGTTTTACACTGCTGCTCACTCTCACTGTCTGGTCTATAATCTGACCAGTCGGAAGTCACTGGACTTTTGAAACTTTTAAAATCATGCGAAGACTCCGAATAACTTCCCATTTCCATGTTTTTCACCATCATTTTAACCTTCACCTTACTTTCTCCTGAATTGATCTCCTTTTCAGTATTTTGATTAGAATCATAGCAAAAAACTAAAGATGGTGGTGTCACCTGCCTAATTATACCATTCCTTCTTCCTTCTTGTGTAACTTTCCTACTAGGTATGTCTATCAATTTCAAATTTCTACTAGCCTCTAATTCTTTTGTGAGTGATTCTTCAGTGGTTTGTTCACCTGCGTTTATCTCTGTATTATAGATATCACTGTCTTGATTTTCTAATTCTTCAAAAGATTCCAATTCTGAAATGTTACTTCTTTCATTTGATGTCATGCTGTTGGTTACTGACCCCGGTTCTTCAGAAGTCCTTGATTCTTCTTTATCAAAAGATGCATATGTATTTTTATCCTGAAATCTCTTTACTGCATCATTTTTAAATTGACCTAGAGAGCTTTGTTTCATATCAAATTCCAGATCACTTTTACTTAGAAAAGTGTCAGCAGGGCTTAAATTACTGACATTTTGTTGTGAGACTGATGTATTAAAGTCATTTTCATACCCAAGGTCTGCCAACATATTCAAGTCTTTCTGAACTTCATCAACTCTTTTGAACTCCTCCATTAACTCCAAGTTATCGATACATTTGCTTTCTCTGGAATTTAAAAAGTCAACAGTATCACAGACTCCCGGAATGTGGGTCTCATCAGGTGGGCAAGCTACCTCATATATGTGGCTCTCCTTTTGAGCACAAGCCTCATGGGAAGACACAGCATCAGTAAGTGAACAGATCTCTTCCAGGAAACAACTCCTATTCATAGAGGTCTTATCTATGACACAACCAGCATCAGGGGGAAAAGCATTACTGGGACTACACAAGTCTGTTGGAAGGTAAGTCTTATTCACAGTACACATCTCACATGGAGAACAAATCTCTGAAACACAAATTTCAGAACCACAAACCTCACAGGTAGAGCAGCCTCCATCCAAAGAGATTTTCTGTATTCTCTCATTCTCACTGCAATCTGGTGCTCTCTGACTGCTGACTGTTGCAGAAAGGCCTACTGGAACCATATCATGCTCTTTTTCACTGGGTTCAATACAATCTGTGGAGGACTCCACTAAACTGGCAATAGCAGCCTTCAAGTCATCAGCTTTCTCTGTGATGGCAACATGCTTTAGCACCTCCAACAATGTAAGTATTTCTGAAGAACTGTTGGTAATCTTAGGAGAGTCACCTTGACAGAAGCTACTCATTCTTTCCTTTAGATTTAGCACCAAGAGCCAAGCTAGAAGGAGATTAGTAGATGAATTACATATCGCAGAGAAGCAGGGAATATCTACAAGTGGCCCTGGCATTTGAACAACTCCATTCTGAGTCTTCTGACTGCTGGGAACTGAAGCTTGCAGTTGTTGAAGCAACAGAGCTGGTAAGAGGTCTTTGGAAATATTCGCTTCCACAGTATCTACTTGAATGGCAGCCTCTATGCTTTGCCCTTTTGTAGCTAGGTTTATTTCATGGCAAACAAGGCTTACATCTGGTCCTGAATTTTCAGAGGGTATCTGACTTGCGGTATTATGATCATTAGTAGCTGACTGTGACACGGTACAATATTCTTGCAAGGAAACTACGTGAGCATCATTCAGAGATCCAACCTGGCTCTCACAGAGATCTTTGTTAAATTCTTCACCATTAAAAAATTTACCATCTCCTTTACATAGATTACTTCCTGTCAAACTGGCACTTTTAGTTATGCGCTTACTACTTTCTATAACAAACTCATTTCCTTTTACAGAACTTGTATGGACATTATTTTCTAGAAAACCGTTATTGCTATAATTTGCCATGCTCCTTTTATTTTTGCGTATTGGAGCTGACTTTCTAGGTTCTAAAGTTGGATATGAATTTATGTTCTGTAACCATCTCTGTACATAATTTTCTGACTGATGGGCTGTATCCACAGAAAAATCAGCTTTTTTCAAAGAAGCTAAAGAATTCTCCCTGGTTTTGGCATAGTGTTTACTTACAACAGTACCTGATTTCAATTTATCCCCTTTTTGTTTTTTCTGGCTTTTTAAGGTTACACGTGAATCATAAAATTTTGGAACTAAGCTCATTTTTTCCACAACTCTCAAATTCCTAGACACTTTTTTGGCTGGAGATTGTGGTCCAAAAAAAGCTTTTGGTTTTTGCTGAAGGAAGTTAAACACATGAAATAAACTTTGATTTTCTGAAGTGCTTTTGTAGTATTTAGATTCATAATGAGGAGATACTTTATCACCTTGACTAATTTCTCTTTTTTTAGGTGCTCCTAGGCTTATTTTCTTTAGTGGTCTAGATTTTCTTTTGCCCACAAGTTCTTGAACCTTAAGATTCTGAATATCATTGAATTTATGTCTACGGAAATTCTTAGAAACTGTAGGATTGAGATTACTTTTGGTACTAAAATGATTTGACTCCATTACCATACCAACTGTATGCAGGTCTTCCTCATGAAGTATCCTTCCTTTAAAGGAACAGTCTGAGTCTTGCAACATGGTTTCCTGTGCAATTGTACCTCTTGTGTTTATTCGCTTACTCTTCTTTGAGATTCTTTTGGTTACAGACTCCTCATCCTGATACCTAGAGTTGATCATTTGCTGCTGTGATTTCTTCTTCTTTTTGCTGGCAGGAGATGACAAGATCTGCTTTCCATTCTCTGGAGGTTCTGTTAAACCGCACTGTGCAAATTCATTAATTAGTCTGTCAATTCTTGTGGCTACAGTAGAGGACTCTACTGAAGCTGGAGCCTCAGAAATACTTTTGTCAGTTTCAGAGTTGTTACGTGAACAATGACTTGCCTCTGCTAAAACAGGACTGAACCTATCATTTGTATTATCATAAGTTCTGAAGTTCTTTGTATCAGTTTTATTGTCTGATATTACACTATCAACTATACCTTTCTCCTCAGTAGAATTCTCTGACATAGCTGATGGCAAGCCATTATTATGGGACATCTTTAACATCTTCTGACTTGTAATTTCTATCACACCAGCACTTACTGCACTTGCCCTGAGGAGTCTGCGCTGCTTTATTCTTTCCAAAGGTGACTCCATCTGCTCATTGTTACTGATCTGAACAAGTACAGGTTTGTTAGATAATGATGACATTTTACTACAAGAATGTGTGAACATGTGGTACTCTGATTTGTTTTCCCCACCTTCCCTTTTTTCACTATAGGAAAACTGTTTCTCTTGGACTTCTGTTTCAGATACTAAGGTCACACTCCCTATCACAGATTTCTTTTGTCTCACTCTCCTTGGTCCAGGTGTTGGGGGCCTATAAAAATGATGCTTCACTTGAGCCTGAGTTCCCCGAACAACATCTGTGTCCATAGCAGCATTCTCCCAACTGGCAGAACTGCAAGTTTCAGCATCTTGATCTGTCATTTGAGTTTTTCCTTCCTCTGCCAAACCGACCTCTTGATTATCGCCAGAGACATCTGCAGACAATGAACACGCTGCAAGCTTTAAACTAGATGATCGATCATCTGCTCTTCCTGGACAACTGCTTACCTCACTCCTTTCATCATTATTTAGAAGACCTGCTCTATTGATGGTGGTTGTCCACTTGACAGTTTCCTTTTCTTTTATTTTGAATCGAACTTTCATCTCAACTGTCATGGTACCATCTTGATTAAAAATAATTGCTTTCTCAATATCATCTTCAGAAGGATATATTGATAAATTCTGAGAATCACGTTTTTCTAAGCTCAAGCAATTTTCAGGAGCAAAAGAACAGTCTGAGTAGCAATCATGTGTTTTATCAGAAGAAACAGAATAAATCTGGGATCTTGGGATTAAGGGTATATGTGCACTCACTTTTAAAGTTTTAAGAGTATAAGATGCCCACATCAAAATACAAGTAGAAGATAGAGAAGTTATAAATATCCAATGAAAGAGGGAGCATGGAAAAAAGAAAAGAAAACAATTAGTACAAAAATACTACAGTCTCTGTATTTCACAATACAATGTTACTGATAATTTTCTAAACTCTATGTATTCAATGGCTGTTTGAGAAAATTTACCATAGTTCCTTATACAGTTCCTTTGAATATCTCTTAAAAGAAATCTGTAGCTCTACACTGATTTACAGACTTTTAACTGTTTTAATAAGGTAATTTTAACAAGAAACATAGAACTTGCAAACTGCTAACAATTCTACTAATAAAAGGCTTTTGTAGGCTTTTTTAGTTTGCTTACCAGTTCTAAAACATGCCTAACCAAGTACTGTTTATCCATTTAAACAAAGCAAGTAACAGTATGTGGTGGTATTTTATCTATGTATATAAAAGAAACACATTTATAATTTTATGAAAGTAGAAACATTTTGAATATTTAGACTGAAAATCAATTAATAATTAATTTACAGTTCACTTTGTCTAATTAATGCAGTTGATTTACTATATGACATACAAAGAACATGGGTCTGGATATTAAAGTTAATGTGTATCCTTATTATTAAACTTGGCACTCCTTTCTTAAAGTCAGTCAAGTTATTAGTCTTCATCATGGATTTGCACACGCTAACCACCAAGTAATCATCTTTAATGTTTCAGAGTATAAATCTGAATATATTTGTGTTACTTTCAGTATACTTTTGCTAAAATTATAAATCAAAATCCTTCACCCATAACTTTTAGAAGTAAAATTTAACAAGCCCTTAGATTCCCTGAAGTCACCAAAAATCTACCAGACACAAAATAGTAAAATTACTTTAATAAATAACAAAGGTGAAATATTGTGCCACCATATGCATAATGTACTCATGTATTTGACAGCCTAATACCTGCAACATAGGAACATTAATAATTACCTATTGTGTATAGCCATGAAATAATTCAATGACAAAAAATGAGTTTTACCTACATTAGAAAAAATATATAGCATAGCATCTCTTAAAATGCAAATTATTCCATGTCTACAAAGAGTGAGAGGGCTAGAGATATAGCTCAGCAGCACAAGTGCCTGCCTGGCAAATGCAAGGTCCTGAGTTCCATTCTCAGTAACAACAACAACCAAAAAAAAGAGTATTAAAAAGAGTAAGAATCTAAATTCAACTATATATGGCAATCAGTATATTAGCAGAAAGAGTTAAAGCTTCCCTGCAAATACTGAGCACAATCAAAACTCCCATACCCTTGAGCCTAAGGGCCCTCTTCTTTCCCTACTCAAAGGCCCAAGCCACACTTATTTACCAGCTATGAAGGAAATGACAACCCAGATCAGCACTGGCGAACCTATGGCACACGTGCTGCACCAAGCATGCAGTACCCTCTGTGTCTGTACACAAGCTAAGTCACCCAGTATTGTCCAGCAGCTGAGCATTCAAATCTAACTGCAGTGTTGGCACTTTGTGATAAGTAAGTGGGTTTTGGGTTGCCGTCTGGGCACTTGGTCTCTAAAAGGTTCACCATCACCGACCTAAATTTTTGTTAACCAGCATGAATTGGCTACCTTACCTTTCTTTTTTTTTTTTTTTTTTTTTTGAGATAGGGACTCGCTAAATTTCCCCAGCAGGACTCAAACTTGTGATCCTCCTGCTTTAGCCTCCTACAGCATGGGGATTACAGGCACGAACCACCATGCCAGACTCCAAATATTTATTTAATAAATAAAATTGTGGTTCTAAGGACCTATGACTTTTTTACACTTCACAAGGCAGAAAATACAGATAGATTTCAAAACATACAGTCAATCCACTACTCACTGATCTCAGCTAAGAATACTGCAAAAAATTCTGCAACTACCAGACTCCATAAAATTCCTCTCCAAAGCAAAAAATTCTTTTTTTTTTTTTTTTTTTTTTTTGGTTTTTGGTTTTTCTCCGGTACCGGGAACTGAACTCACGACCTTGCGCTTGCCAGGCAGGCGCTTCGCCGCTGAGCTAAATCCCCGGCCCCCCAAAGCAAGAAATTCTAGCATTCTGATTTAACTAAGTATTTTATGCAAAAACAAAAAGCCAACGAAGACAGCATAACATCAATTTAAACAGTTACATCATCAAGTAATTTGAAAAAGTCTTTAGAAATTATTAGATAATCCCTATGACTCTTTCCAACTGTAATTAATTTCATTTTAGAATATTTTAATCCTCTATACTTTCTATGTTAATGAAAATGGTCATTTAAGTGCAAATTTCTTGTTGCTAGGGTGAAAATAATATCAGGACTAAAAATAAGTCTTATATATTTATAAATGACTTACTCTTTCTGTTTTCTGATTTAGCATTTCCCTTCCGGCGCACACGATGAGGGATCCCTGGTAATCTAGCAGGAAGCAAGAACTTTTGGGTGTCATAATTCCCCGGTTTAAATGGCTCCCTTCCTGCGGCCACCACCGCTCCGGAGCTCAGGATCACTGCCTGGAGACTGGGAACCTAGAAGAAACCAAAGGATCATGGTCTTCCATGAGCAAGGTTTGCTCCTTTTATGTGATGATTCTATAATTTTGAGTGAATCAGTGTAAGAACCTCCCAGGCTTGAAAGAGACCATCGCCAAGCATTTTCTTGGGCTCTAATGATGTACAACAAATAACTGGACAGACAAACGTGCGTTAAGCCTATATATGGCTAAAGAGAGGCCGGCTGATCTTCCTGCGTAACTAAAGACGTATTTACAGGTGTGACACCCCCCACCGAAGTCCACAGCCCCGCCCCCGGAAGCAGCTGGGCAAGGGCCCCTGTGGACGCGTCTGGGCCCGGAAGGCGACCTCCTGTGGGCACAGACCCCGGAGTGCTCACCTTCCTTCCGTCTGTGGCGTACAGCTTGGCCACCGGGTACTGCATGACCGCCGTCAGGTGCCGCAGAAAGGCCTCGAAGCTCTGCGTGACCTTCCTGCTGAGCAGCACGGCGCTCCTCGTCCCGGGGTCGCCATTTCTGAAGACCAGCAGCCTCCGCGGCGCGCGGGGCACGCCGGGAGCG
>NW_004955454.1:13719928-13816560 GCF_000276665.1 Chinchilla lanigera | reverse complement strand
GCGCGCGGCTGCTGAGCCAGGGCCGCGGGCGCCGGCGCGCCCTGTCCAGGTCCACCGGCTGCACCTTCCTGCTGTGGGAGCACAGGTACGACTCGCCGTCCTCCAGGTCCTCCAGCCTCGTGATGCCGTGCCTCCCGCGAGGGGTGCTGATGTTGCGCACCCCGAAGGGCAGGGGCACCCTCTTGGACAAGGTGTCCAGCAGAGCGTCGAAGGTCTTGAAGGAGCGAGGGTTGACCACCACCCTGACTCCGCCGAACTGCGGGTCTCCGCTCTTGTAGAAGCTGATCCGCTTGGCCACCACCGGGTGAGTGACGCCGAGGTGGCGAGGGACAGAAGCCTGGCCTCCGGAAGAAGTCGGGTGAATCATGGAAAAGCCAGTAGATGGAGTGTCACTCATTTTGCTCGAGACCTAGACAGTGAGGAAGACTGCTTAGCTCAAGGGTAGCAACGTCGCAGAGAACACGTGACATGCTAACGCATGCTAATGTATGCTAATTATGATTGACGTATTCGAGATATTTCCTAAGATTGCATTCATTCACTTATTTCACTGTCAATTTTCAAAGCCGAGTTTAAGGAAGTACAATAAAAAGAGTAAAATGAGAATACTTATAATTCTAAAATTAAAAATAATCTGCAGACACTAATAAGGGCCAGTGTAAATAATGATTATACACCCATGCAGTGGAAAACTATTCAACCCTTAATCATGGCTGTATTTTTTGGCATGACCATGACATATAACTAAGTGAAAAAGCAATTTGTGAAACGCATCGGATATAACATCGGTTTATTTGTACACATACTTATTACATAAGTGGGAAAAAGTCCAGCAATACCCCAGCATTGATGGTAGTTATCTTAAGATGAAAAAGCTATTGAAAATATTTATGGTTTTTGTTTTTTATGATATTTTGTTTTATTTTTGTTTTTCTTTGCAGTGCTGGGAGTCAAACCCAGAGCCTCACACATACTAAACAAGCACTTCACCACCAAGCTTATGTCCCCAGCCTTATTTGTGTTGTTTTTGTACATGCTAAACTTTGTGAATCTTTACACTTTACCAAAGTTATTCTACAATTTTTAAAATGGCCAAAAAAAAAAAAAAAAAAAAAGACACAAATTAGACATTATCCAAAGAGAAAAGTAAGAGGTTTTTCCAATTCATGAATTTAGTCTTGCATGTATGGGTAGTCAGGAGAAAGAGGAGAAAGTTTTAAATTTCACATTATGAACGGAATGGAATGAAATTAGTTTATCTGGAAGAATATGTACCTAACATTGAGTTCTAAGAGAAATGTACTACACAGACCCTTAAGTAAGGGCCAAATTAAGATAATGTCATGCTTCCACTACAGAGTGGAGTAAAATGCAATCAAGTCATCCGACGTAGCACTTGTCCTACTTTGGAAAATACCAAACAAATGTTCTTTGACAGCGTTCTATAGGCTGCTAAAAATGACACAGTCTGGATACTGCTTGCATTAGTGGTTCTAAAAGGAAAATTTCAGGAAGGAATTCAAGAAGAGCCATTTTTCAGCCAACTACAAACTTTTTCCTTTACCGTTTCTCAGGAGAGCTAGAATCTGGCTGACAAAAAAAGGAGCAGCTTGGGGAGAGTTTCTCTGGCTCTGGACTTGTTTGTCATTTATAGTATTTTGTAGCTATCATCTACTGTTTTAAGTCAGTTTAATTATTAGTGTTCTGACAGAGTACGAAAGCCCTGAAACCTTGAAACAAATTGAACGAACTAAATAGTTGTAATTGGTATGATAGAGCTAGGAAAAAAAAAAATATTTGCACTGTAAGTCTGGCCCAAATCACTTACTTAAATTGTCTGTAAGTTGTTAACTAAGAGTCTTCCTGTATCTCCAAATTGATTTTCAAATCTTACTTATATGCCATCTGGAAAAAACATTTGAAGATCGGCCTAGAAATTCGATGACGCCCCTCTCCCTTTTCCAGAGGTTTAAAGTGATTATAATTCTTAAGCCAAGAAGGGCTGCAGTAGCAGGCATGTGCATCAGAAGCTCCAGAATCCAGTTTTGCAATGCAGTCAGCAAAACTGTGAGCTCTTCTCATCCTCATCTGATAAACTGGCCTGACCTTGGGAAGGCTGTTTATCTCCTTGCCCTCACCGGCTATAGGGAGATAAGGGGCTACTTAACTGGAACAGGAGGGCAGTTAGAAGGAATAACTTCAATGTTCTATACCAAACTAAGAGCTATGTCTGTTTATTAATTGGATGTTTCAAAATAGCTAGTAGAGAGGATTTTAAGTCTACTCAATACAAAGAAATGGTAACTGCCTAGGGCAACACATATGTCGTTCTCCCTGACCTGATCATTGTGCATCCTACGTGTATACTGGATGTCACACTGGATGCCCACTGCTGCGTGCCTATTAAAAATAAAAATGTGTTTTAAAATAGATGAATTCCTTCGGTATTTAAATAAAAGATTTCGGAATTCTTTGCCTCTAGCACTTTTTAAATGGGTTCATCACGTTTTTATTTGGAAATATTTCACAGGAACAGTACTTGAGACACATTTTTGCCTCCTTTTGAAAAATGGTATTTTATGAGATATGATCAAGAAATGTGGTAACGTTTTTAAAAATGTATTATGATAAAAGTCTCATGAGTGTGTGGTTGTGCTGTCGTGACTGCCTCTATGTCCTGAGTCAATTCAGAGTGCTTACCTTTCGTGGTCATTTTGGCTTCGGGAAAGAGCCTAAAGTCCCCCAGTGCCAGATCTGGCCTATAAAGAAGGTGAGGATGCACTGTAATGCCTTTGCAAGCCAGCCTCTGGCACTGGGCAGCTGTGTTCATTATTTTTTGATCACATCTTGTAGAGACACTCACAGAAGGAGAATTGCAGGAAGGCTTCAGAAAGTGGCAATAATATACAGCATGCGTTTTCCAGTGCTCTTGAGCATGCCATGAGATAGATGATTGTGTGCTTGGGCGTGCATGGGGTATCGGTAATATCATAATTACTATGACTGCCTGGAACGGAAAAGTCAGAAAGCTCACTAGGCTTCCATGTTGACCTTTGGCCTCCAACTTGTCTTCATCCATAATAAAAATGATGTTTGACCTCAAAATAAAAGTGGCAAGAAAATACAAAATGATTTTGGTCTATGTGGCTTTTGGGGATAAATATATTCAAAGCAAGGAGTATTTTGAGGGGGGTTAATGGAATGCGTCTTTTACTGTAATAATTTTGTAAATATACTGTAAGTTTAGATCAGTCCTTGCATAAGTAAATGCATTGTGAGACTTTTTTTTTTAACACAGTATCATGCTTTATCTTAAAAAGTAAGGGGATCCTGGGGTTAAGCACACAAAGCACCTGCTAATTTTCTGCCCAGACCTCACTACTTGGAGAGCTGTTAACATAGTAATCATTTTGGGATCACATTTGTGTAAGCTGATATGCTAAAGTTTTTGAAGAATTTTTATTTTCATTTTGTTTTTGGCTAAAATAAGGGAAAGAGTATTTTGTGCCAGGACCACAAGGAAGAACATGGAAGATAAGGACAGTAGGAGGGAAGAGGTAAACCCCATTGTCCCTATTTCACTACTCCCAGCCCTGAGCACTGGTTTTCAAGCTCAAAGGGCAGAAGCTGCAAGTACCATTCCCTGGGAAGGTGCCCCGTGGCCAGCGAGGAGGAGCATCTGCCGAGAAAGTACCTGCAACAGAACAATTTGCAGGCACCTTGATAAGGAGGCTATAGCTAAAGCAAAACGAAAATGTGAGCGCACAAGATCCTCATGACAAGTAAGAGAATCTCCAGAAACTCCTGGAAGTCACTAGGGGACATTACGGGCAGCACCGAGGTTCTGCATGCCGGCAAGTAAGGATTAAGAGCCCAGGATAGGGTGGGCCTTGCATGTGAAACAGAACATGACAGAGATTTGATACGATCATTGACTAAAAGGATCTGTGTTCATTCAGTGCAGTGTCATCGCTGGGCCAGAGGACACACGAAATTCCTTTCCCAGGCAGTGGGTCAGCCCTTGTCCTGTCATAACCATGTACATCTCCTAGAGTGCGTGGGAAATTCAGAGAGTAATTCAAAGGCTCCGTTGAGGAGGAGTCAGAGTAACAAGAGAATATTCAAGGAGGGATTCTAGCCCAGCTCAAGGGATTGGGAGTAGGAGTGGGACGAAGCAGCAGTTTCCGGAAGAAAGCAATGTGAGGCTGAGGTGCCAGAGGCACCAAGAGATGGGACGACATCCAGGAAGATGGCAGAAAGAGTGCAGCGCCTCGCCAATGCACACAAGTGAGCCCTGTGAGGTGGTCATTGAGTCTTGACCGCAGACTGTACCCTTCCATGAACCTGAGCTACCAGCCCTCCGCAGCTTTATCCCGCATGAATTGTGCTCCTTCCTTATTTTTGAAAAAACTAACCAAAATTTGAATGGAAATTAAACAATATGTCTTCACCGATATTTTTAATAATAGTGTATGTTTTATCCCCTGTGAAATGGGCACTGCACTAAAGGGACTACCTAGGGAACAACCCAACTAACGTGGTTTAATTCTTCTAGAAATTTAGAGGGAAAGAGACACGCAGGTGTAAAGAGGTAAGGAGGAAGGGAGAACCCTGAGGTCCTCTGCTTTCCCCAGCACTAACTTCCCTAGAGGCAGTGAGAGAGCTGATTAACAAACACCCCTTTGCTTTCAGCCCCTTTCACAGTTTGAGTTCCTTTAGGTTTTAGCTAAAATAAGATAAAGGAGGTTTTGTGTCAGGATCACAGAAAACGAACACAGAAGATAAGGACAATAGGACGGAAGAGGCAAACCATTAAAATCCATTGCTTAACGAAGTGACCGCTTGCTACTGGTATATCCTCTCTTCTCTACAGCGGGTCCTCGCTGCCTAAAGCTGGAACATGGGGCTATCGTGAGTGCATTCATCACTTGTTAGGATGAAGCAGGTTGTTTAAAATACCTCGGGGCTCACAAAGTTTGATGACGCTTGTGTTTGTGCCTGCCTGGGTCTCAGTCCCTTAACTCTGGTGCCGCTCAGAGCTACAGGTGCTTCTAGTGGGGCTGCACCTTTGTCCCCCCACTCAACTGACAGAACCAATCACAGATCTACACGATGCACCTGTCATTTCACTAGTTATATTTTAAATTAAATTTTCTACCACATAACAGTAATTCAGGCAATTTGGAAACAAGTGGAAAAAAATTCAGAATGTTGATCAGTTCAGCATGTTCATTCTTATGACAATTTTGAAATTTGATGTGAGAAAAACTAGTTCATTTCACAAATTTTAATAATTTTGTTGGGGAGAGTTGCTGAAAGGGAGACTCAGAGAGGAAACGCACCAATTATTCGCCATGCAGACATAGCTCTGTCAGATTTCAAGTAGCTTCTTTTTTCTTTTCTCTTTTCTTCCTGTAGTGCCAGGAATCAAACTCAGGACCTTGTGCTTACCAGGCAGTGCTGTGTCACTGAGCTATCTCCCCAAACCCCTTTCTTCTTTAATGTATTATTACACAGATTTCTGCAATGAGTATCTAGTGCTTTTATAATCAGAAAAAAAATAAACTACTCATTTTTAATAACATCATTTGATTTCCTAATACTGAATTTCTTAGCAATTTCAGTAGCAGCATATTGCAAACACTGCTGGCATGTTTAAGTAAAAGACAATAATTATTAGTAAAATTTATTCTTTTCCCAGTGATTGAAGATAGAACACAGATATGTAATCTACAGATAAAATAAAACTAGCAAAACAGACTACTTTCAAAAGGAAGATTTTAAATAGTTGTGTACTTACCAAAGCTAGAAACTTCCCTTCAAAGAAAAGAAAAAGATGTTTAAATTGTTTGAATAGTTCACATAAATGTCACTGGATATGTATCCTGTTCATTTCACGCGAAGAAACTAAAGCCTTTGATTTATTCTTAGCATGCCCACCGAGGGACTGAGTACAGCCAATTAGTGTAATCCAAGGTGATACTAATCACCAGACAGAACGCACCTTAAGAGGACCACAGCCAGGAGCAAAGCAGTTCCCAGCATGCTCTGCAGCTGTGACCTCTTTCTGACTAGCATCTCTATTATATTATCTCCTCTGCCTCACGTCATTCTCTGGAGAAAATACTTAGCCAGCTCACCACACTTCTGTCCCAGAAAACCTTAAATCATCATTTATTTATGTTACAGAGGAAAGTTACCATACTGCTAAAAATGAAAGAGTCTGACATTTTATCATTTCTGGGTAAGCAGTTCTGAGATACTATGTGCTCATGATACCATTTAAGAAAGAGGATTTAGGCCTTTTTTATTATTGTTTACTTAGACACTCCTGCGTATTACCACATGGACAGAACTGTAGTGACGGTGCTGTAAGTATAAACACTGTGGCAGGTCGGCAGAACACACAAAGAAGTGAAGTCATTCCACACCTCTGCACAGCCCTCATTCTCCAACTTCCGCTAAATCACGGTGGAATGTGACCGTGTGTCAGAACTTCATCACTCATGAAGTCCCAGATGTCACTCATTCCTGAAATGACTACCTGTGGCCTACTATGATTTAAAGAAACAGCTCAGCAGGGGGCTGGGGTCCTCAATTTGTAAATATACTCATCCTGTGCAAGAGGAGGGCATGGGAGTGATGTGTGTGTGCTACATCTGCCCTGGGAGGCGGGGTGGCCTGCTTACACTATAAGGGAGCACAAGAGGCTTGCTCTCTCCCCTTTTGCTTTTGTTGCTTTTGCTGTCTTCTGCCTCCTTGAACTGTTGCCCTCTGTCATGTGCCACCCTGCCCTGGAGCCAGCTGATTATGAACTGAAACCTCCACAGACTGTGAGCTAAGTACACCTTTCCTTCCTTAATTCTGGGCATTATGTATTTTGTCTCAGCAACAAGAAAAAAGTAACCAAAACTCGGGTTTCCTCCTGGGCTTTCTAGCTTCACTCTGAACAAGAAAAGCAAGGGAAGGGCTGTGGGCAGTGCACAGGCCTGTGATCTCAGCTACTCAGGAGGCTGAGACAGAAAGATTACAAATCCAAGGCCAGCCTGGCAAGACACTGTCTCAAAATTAAAGAATAAAAAGGGCTGGGGACGTAGCTCAACAGTAGAGTGCTTTCCTAGTATGTGTGAGGCCCTGGGTGAAATCTTCAGCAGTACAAACAAACAAAACAAGAGAAGGATCCTCTGGGGAAGGAGGACTGGGTTTCTGCTGCAGAATATTGTCTCCAAACAGATCATTAGACAGAAACGGGAGGGAGGGAAGTAGCTAAGCGGAACAGCAGTGTTTCCCTTAGTACAACTTCCATTTAAAATCCTCACTGTTCCCACAAAGACGTGGTTAATGATATCAGTCCAGAAATTTGTGTTTGCCGGGTAGCAACAGGCGTGAATAGCAGCTCCAAACTACGGTATGAATTCTAAACGCTTGAGGGTAGGTATAAAAGGATCTTAAATAGCTAAGGGCTATTGTAAATATTTCTGTTCAGTCTACCGCGAATCCTATAATCTGTGTCTGATAAACAGCTCATGTCCATTAGTTTTATTTCAACACCAAAAGAAACTCACCTAAAGAGAATGGAGCACTTTTAGGAAAAGTAAAACTTCTGACACGTCACACACCAGGAAAGGAGCTCTCCTCCTCCACACACTACACTCCCACATGTCCAGTCGGGAGAAGATTCCAACTTGTTATGGTTTGAATCTGTGTGTTCCCCCAAAGCCTCAAGCGGCCAGGGGGCAGGCTTTTCAAGTTTGATGGGTGTGAGGGCTACACCCGCCCTGGGGTGGATAGTTTGCATATGTAAGGGAGAGGAAGAGGCTGCTTGAGGCCATTCCTCCCCGATTCCACCCTGGTGTGTGCTTGTTGCTTTGCTGTGTTCTGCCGCCATGAGCTGTAGGCCTCTGCCATGTGCCGCTCTGCCTTATAATCTGCCAAGTATGGACTGAAACCTCCACAAACTGTAAGCAAAATAAACCTTTCCTTCCTGCATTTTGGGCATCAGGTATTTTGTCCCAGCAACGAGAAAAAAGTAACCAAGACACAACTGCGCCGCTGCCCAGCAGTAACGCAGTTCCTCTCCCAGGGTGGCCCACAAAGCAGTGTGCATAACCTGGACTTCCACCCATACGTGGCAGTAACAAGACCTGGCTTCCCTTCCGTAACCAGCACAGTGTCCAAGGGAGCATGTTAACAAACACGGTATAAATGGGACCCAGAATTTCATGACAAAATACCCAAAATGTCTAATTTTTTTACAAAAATCTCACAACAAGAACCTCCGTAACAAAAGACAACAAATGCCACCATGAGCATAGCACAGAAGTTTGAATTATCTGACAAGGACTCTAAGCACCCATCATAAAACTATTTCAACAAGAAATTGCAACACACTTTAGACAAATGAAAAAATAGCCTCGACAAAGAAATAGAAGATAAAAGAAAAACCAAGTAGAAATCTTAGCACTGAAAACTACAATCACCACAATTTAAAAATGCAGTGGATGACAGACAAGGCTCAACGGCCTAACAGACAAGATAAAATAATCGATGAGCTTAAGATAGAACAATAAAAATTACCTGATCTGAACAACAGAAAAAAAGATTTAAAAAATTGAACAGAAATGGGAGAGGAGCATTTTTTTATTTTTAAAGAGAATTTTAAAAATAAAAAAATGATACAAAATTTCAAAACAAGATGATAGGAAATTAACAATGGTTATTATATTGCATAGTATTATCTTCAAAGTAGTTGCTCAGATTACCAGACATAGGCATGCAAGATTGATCAAATAACCAGGCATGGTGGCACACCGCTGTAATCCCAGCACTCGGAGGCTGAGGCAGGAGGATTGTTGAGTGTTCAAGACTAGCCTGGGCTGCAAAGTAAGCTCAAGGCCAGCCTGAACTGCATAGCAAGACCCTGTCTCAAAAAGTAAAAAAAAAAAGATTGATCAAACAATATAAGCACTAACTGTTCCTTTCAGTGAACTAATAGAAATTAGTAGTACAATTATCTTAACTATCATGTGTGTGTGTTTGTGTGGGTGTGGGTATGTGTTTGTGTTGTATTTTCCTTCCTTTTCTCCTTTATCCCATCCCAGTTGTTCCTTCCTTTTGAGTAGTTCCTTCCCTTTTCACAATATCTCTTGTACCTTTTGGATCATATTTACTCTCAGTGGAGTATTACTCAACTATAAAGAAGGAAAAACTTGAGGCTTTTATAGATAAATGGATGCAACTCGAGACCATACTCATAAGTGAAATAAATCAGACTCGTATGTGTAAACATCGTGTTGTCTCCCCAGTGAGAGAGGAAAATATTATCATGTATTCAATGAAACAAACTAGAAACTATAGATTAACAGCCCTTATATGTGTAGGACCAATAACGGACAACGTCGTTTAGGCTACTTGAAATAGCAAATAGATGCCCAAATCACAGTTGTCCTCAAAACATATAACCAAGTTAGGTTTAAGAAGTAACTCTTAAGCTACAAAATAGTTCCTAAATATAGCAGAACAATAAAGCAAAGTTTCTGTCTAGAGTAAACACGTAAATAGAACCTACACTTAAACTTTCTTCTCAATAAACAGCCCTTGTGATTTCAAATAAGTTCTTGCATGCAACCAATGAAAAGAATGATTTTGGGTAAATGTTCCCTGTTTATTCCCAGCACGCTGCCACAGGGGAATATTTAGATGCTAGAAGATTCCAATTTGCTACAAACAGATGACACTAGAAAATCTCATTCTATCTAAGCCATTAGGTTGCTAGCTTAAAATGTTTAAAAGGATCCTTCTTACTTAGAAGAAACATGTTCTACAGTAAAATCGTAGTGTAGAGAAGGAATCATTTACTTTAAAATCATTTTTTAAGTGAGGGAAAAAACCTTAAAATTAGTGTAGACTGGCTTGGCATTTGGTATTAAAGGGATGTTGAAATATTCTCTCCCAAAGCAATTTTATTCTAAACCTTACCACTAAATACTGTCATCAAGTGTTTTCCTTTCCTGTTAAAACAGTATTTTTAAAATTTCAAACCTGATCGTTGAAATTCATCTTAAAAGTGATAATTTCCAAATTCGGGTTTTAATTCCCAATATGTGTATCTTCAGTGGATGACTTCTGTAACAATTACCCTGCCCCCAGTGCCTCCTCATTGGCCTGAAGCTTCCGTTTCTCAAGTCTTTCCATCTAAAAACCCCTAATGAATGAAAAGAATGAATATATTTGTATGAATTTTGTTGTTGTTGTTGTTGTTGGGGTTTTTTTGGTTTGGTTTGGTTTGGTTTGGTTTGATTTTTTGAGAGAGGTCTCACTGCATAGTTCAAGATGGCCTTGAACTCACTGTGGAACCTAGGCTGGCTTTGAACTCGGGCTATCCTCCTGCCTCAGCTTCCTGAATGCTGGGATGCCAGGCATGGAATGTCTGGAATGCCACCGTGTCTGACTATGCTATTTTGATGTTTAAAAAAGTTTAAATTATTTTTCATCAAACAAATTGAGGTGTACTGCCCCCATGGATTTTCAAAATCTCCTTCTTAGCATAACAGCGAAGAACATATTACTAACAAAAAGAAGAATCCTTGGAAAATAGAGAAATGAAGGCAAGAGGCAGGTAGACCGACCAGTCACTCACTGCCTGATCCAACACGGGGTGGCTGCCAACAAACAGGTACTCCTGGGTGACCCAGTCTCCTGGCCTCAGGCCAACTAGATCCAAGCCCAACTGTCCATGTCCCAAACTCTCCAGGGATTTAGTTGGTTCCTGCTGGTCAGGACAGGGAGCTCTTAGACACAGGCATCTCCTGACCTTCAGCCTTCCCCTGTCATCTCCGCCCTACAGACCAGCCTGCCTCCATCCTGGTTAATGCTCCATTTCACCTTTGGGATGACAAGACTGCTTGGGATTGGGCTGAACTAGGCCAGACATGCCTGAAGCCAATCAGAACCTTTGTCCAATATGATGGGTTCTACCAACGAAGCTGCAGACTCCGTGCAAGTTTGTGGTGAGTGGTACTTGGACCTACGCTTTCAACAGAGCAGCTAGACTGCTCCTTACGGGAAGGTCGTCCCTAGTGTGTCTCAGTTATTCCCTTTCCAGTGCTGCCTGTTGCCTTTGTCCCAGCAATTCTGTCCTTCCCCCCCCCCCCCAGATGCTGGCCACAGCGGTGTGCGCCAGATGGCCTCAGGATTAGCTGGGCTTGTGAGTGATTACCAAGTAAATTGCTGCTGGGGCGGGCGTGGGGGGACACGCCAGCTAAGGCCCGGAGCTGGATTCCAGGCTGCAAGCTGGATGTATCGCAACAGAGCTGTAGGTAAAACAGAGTTTTGAGGAAGAGAAGAACAGCATGAAAATGGAACTCAGGACAACATACTGGAAGCAAAATGTAATCAAGGCAGAGGACAGAAAAGGCTGGAGAAAGAGATGGAACGAAATCCCACCTTCATAACGTCACACGCATGAAATTAAACGGTGGTATTTTGTAATGAAAGTAAGAAACAACATGTTCTGATAGAGGATCAATGATCAGCCAGTCGGCCAAGGCATTTTGAAGTCACATATTTACCGCTCACTCTTCTTGACCCCAAAGAGGCAGTGCTCAGTAAAGCACAGCCTGCTTCCCAGGACACGTCACTCTAAAAGCGGGAACCGGTAGCGTGGCAGGCACCATTCATCACCTACTTTGATACGCGCTTGCAGGCCTTGCCCCTTCAGACCTTCATCACTGAAGTTCGAGCACCAAGTACTGAGCCACGCGTGGAGGCTCACGCCTGTAATCCCAGCAAGCCGGGAAGCCGAGGCAGAAGGGTCCCAAGCTCCAGCCCAGCACGGGCGATACAGTAACTCAGCAAGGTCTTCTCAGAAACAGTTTTAAAGGGGGAAAGCTACAGCTGAACCATTCTGAAGGCTTTTGGTTCAATCCTCAATACAAAGGCGGGGGGAGGACAGAGAACCGAGTACTCACCTGCCAATCACCTAGACAGTAAGTAAGGGGACCGGCTGAGCTACTTAGGCCGAGACCCTGCTGGTGCAGTCTATGCCAGCACTTCCTAGAATCATCTGCCTTCTTGACAAAAAGGGCAGATACAGTTCCCCCAGCCCCAGCCCCCATCCTCCCTGGAACATAAAAGGGCAGTGATAGAAAGTTAGCACAGTACCTCTCTCCAGGAAGACGAAAGGAGAGTCCTTGATTACTGTGTGAGCAGCTGGGCTAATCTAGCACTGCCTAACTCCACTTGTCTATGAGAAAAATTAACTCTGATCTTGGTACCATTTGCAGAGCTCTTCCTTGCAAGCAACCCAATCTGACCTTAGGGGGCCACACAGAAAAGGAGTTTATCAGAAGACTACTGAGAGAATCATTCAGAAAACTAGAAGAATAAGGCTCAAACTGAATGTTCTAGGAACAACATACAAAGCCCTTTCTGAGAGCATCGATGAAGACATCACAAGCACCTTACAGTGGGGTCCACGGGCGCCATGGTTTATACTCTCACCACTTTCCTATCAGAAATGTAACTGATGGCAGACAAGCCCAACCCGCCCCATCACCTTTGCTACAACCCTAAGCAGAAAATCGCTTCCATGACGAGCCTGCTTTCTCTACTTCCTCACTTCCAAACTGCCGAAGAATTTGTGTCCTTGTTTTTTGAGGAATCTCCACACCAATTTCCACAGTGGCTGCACCAGTCTACACTCCCACCAACAGTAGAGAAGGGTTCCTTTCTCCCCAGAGCCTCTCCCACATTCGTTATGGTTGATTTCCTGATGACAGCCATTCTCTCTGGGGTGAGATGGAATCTCAGTGCTGTGTTAAATTGCATCTCTCAAATGACCAGTGATGTTGAACATTTTTTCATATATTTATTTGCCATTTGTATTTCTTCATCTGAGAAGTGTGTGTTCATTTCAGATGCCCATTTTTGGGTTGGGTCTTTGAATTTGGGGGTTTGATTTTTTTCAATTATTTATATGTTCTAGGTAGAAGACCTTTGTCTATGGGACACCTGGCTATAGATTTTTCCCACTCTGTGTGTTGTCTTTCCACTCTGTTGGTGATGTCTTTTGTTGTGCTTTTGTAACTGTCCTTAACTTGATTTGAAACTCGGTTTCATTGTTATGTTTATCTTTTTTTTCCCCTTTAAAATTAAAGAAAAGAAGAGTTTGTGCCCTTAATGGAAAGAAATGGCAAGAAAGCATCAAGTCTGCTAAATGCCCAAGGAAGGTATATTCTTTGCCCTACAAAGACACCTAAAGTACTTTCACAAGGTTGGAAGGGTATTCAAGCACTAAGAATCCAAAATAAATTGCAAATACGCACCACTGTGCTGGGTTGTCTGCAAAAGCGATTATAATTGTTTCTTCCCTGTATCCACAGCCCCTTGCAACGTCACCTGCAGCTTCCCTTATTCAGCGAGAGCTCATCCTTCCCCACTCTGACTGTGCGCTACTTTGACCCACAGAGCGAGACAGATTAAACATTATGCTGGTGCCAAAAGCAAATGGCAAGAGAGCTGGTTCATGTAAGTTTGCCCAAGAATCCTGCCATCCACCACATGGAATAGCCTGGGCTGGCCTGCTTTATGATGAAAGAAACTTTGTCCCAAAACACAGTCACCCAGCCACAGCCATCCAACCTCCAGAAGCATAGCTAGCTAACTGGTCCCAAACACGTGAGCAAGCCCAGCTAACCCAGGTCACTCATTTGAGCCCAGTCCAGCTGGCCTGCCAAAAAAACACGCTCAAAGATGCTTGATTTACCAAGTTTGGGGTGAATTTTTATGACGTAAAAGATAGCTGACAGAACTACAGACAGCACAAAAAGCAAATTAGCAAATAAGATAATTTCAGGTACAGAAGTGATTTGAAAAAGATGAAGTGGTAATTTTGTAGCCAGTGATGCAGGCCACTAAATTTGTTAGGGGAGGCCCCTCTGAGAAGGGAACGTGTAAGGCAAAGCTTAAATCTGAAGGAAAGAAGACTACTAAAAAATACAGAAAAAATATATTCCAAACAGAAGACACAGCTTGTGCAAAGGTCCTGAGATAGGAAGAGTGATATGTGAAAGCCTGATAGAAGACCAGTGTGTCCGGAGAATGTAAGCAAGGAGGGGAGTAAAGAAAGATATTATCAGAGCAATATAAAGAGATCAGATTGTTTAGAGCAGCCAGGGCAATGGCCCATCTGAAACCTGATATCATTCATTTTAAGCAAGCCCATCCCAGTGACAGTGAAAACCAGAGGAAGGGATCAAAATTATTCCGCTGAGAACTAAAATAGCATCAGAATGCAAAACTGAGAAAAGTGGGGAAATAATGGAAGAGAAACGATGAAAGTGTCAGATTTTCACCTCTGAAATTCCAGTTAAACATGTCTTGTAGACATCTAAAAATGCACACCTCGAAAACAAGCAAAAAGCTGGCCAATTCATATATTCAACACCTGCATGACCAAGAATTAAAAGTCAAGGGATGCGGAGAAGGAGAAAGAGAAATACATAGAATAAAGATATGCCACACACAGGAGCCTAATAACCTGAAGGAATGGAAACATTATATACATAAGGAGGAGATAAGAGTAATGATATCAATAGGAACTCAAATGGGCAAAGGGGATTCGGAGGAGGAGAGGGGGTGGGAGGGAAGGGGATTTAAAAAAGAAACCAGGTATGTGATGTACACATACCCATTCCCCAAGATGACCATGGATGACACCTACTACAGACGTGTACCAATAAAAAGGGAGGGAGAGAGAAGAAAGAACTTAGCAGCAAAGAACAGACGCCCCTGATGCAGGAAAGTGCATCAGGCAGGTGGACCTGTGCTGAAATTGTGCCTGAGGGGCTAACTCATGAATTTCAAGCTACAGTCTTTTTTGGTTTTTTGCTACATTCTTAGAAAAATTGGACAATCTCTTTGTTTCATTATTTTTTTTCTGAGACAGTCTTACTATGTACTTCAGGCTGGCCTCAAACTCACAACGATCCTCCTGTCTCAGCCTCCTGAGTGCTGGGATCACAGGTATATGCCATCACACCTGGCCCTTCATTAATTTCTCAAAAGGAATAATATCTTGAGAGTCGGAGATATACAACCCTCAGTTAATTTTTCCTTCTCCTAAAAATAATAAAAATTTCTAAATGTAGGAGACTATTCTGCTTCATGAAAGAAAGAAAATATGCAGATGATTTTATAAACTAATGCTAGACCTCTACAGTCAACTAAAACACTCCTTAAAAATAAAATAATGGGTGTTTAAGAGGTTAGGAGAAGAGAGAAAAACAGAGAATGAGAGATTGAAGGAATCAGACGTGGAGGGAGAAAGTCAATAGCCCCTGATCTACCGAAGTCCTGCTAAATGCCAAATCCGGTTCCTGAAGTCCAGACTTTGACATGACAAGGAAAGCAGTAGCAGAGGGTAGAAGAGGGGGACCTTTGGGTCACACTGACCTGGCAATGAACGTGAAGGTGCACTGGGGTGAGTTTCTTAACCTACGACATTTTCCGTACCTTTGGTAGAGATAACCACGGCTGTGTCCCTCACTGCTGTAACAGCTCAGTGAGACGCAGCTGCCACGTACCTACCCAGGTAATTCCAACAGCGGGTATTTCAGAGATGCTCATGTAACTCCCTTTCTCTTTCATTACGAGATAGGAGATCTAGTATCAAGTAAAGGCGGAAAGTTGAAAGTATGCAGAACCAACGCAGGCCCCTATCAGGTGGCCTTGTCAAGTCAGCAACGGTCTCCCTTGCTGTAAGTCCTCCTCCTTGCTCTTCTGCACCTGTCTTTGTACCTCCCAGCTACAGACCCCAGCGCTGCTGCTGACCTAACCTGACAGCTACACAATGCCAGGCTTAACTGACATGGCAGCTTAGCGGCCAGAGCCTTTCCTGCTGCCAAAGCTAAAATAGGCTACTGAGTTCCGTTCTGGGTTCTTCTTCCAATTGTGGTGAGATCCTGTTGTAGTTTGGGGTTTACAAGGGGAAAGAATATACTACAGGACTCTTAATTATAATATTATTTATAATAGTCACCCAAAGAGTCACACACAAAGAGTGCAGGAAATCTGCCCACACACTAAAGACCAAAGAATCCAGCTGAGGGCCTGGATCCCATGGTAATGTCCCACATGAGTCCAGTTGAAGACCTAGAGCCCATAACAATGCCCCCCACAAGTCCAACTGAAGGCCAAGAACCCACGACAATGGCTCATGCAGACCTGTTTCACGGATCTGCCCCGGAAAAGCAAAAAAGTCAGTGGTGGAAGCTAGAAAGTCTGTGCCAGAGGGAGGAAGGATCTGTGCCAGCAGGCTGGGGGATCTGCACTGGAGCCAGGAAGCAAGGCTCAAAGTAAGGATCAGAACTCCCCGAAAGTGAACCATACCCGTTCTCAGAGACAGTGAGGTCCAAAGCTCCTTCAACGATGAGAACAGCCAAGTTCGTCAGGAAGGCCAGCATGACAACCTCCTCTGGGAAAACAGCAGCTCCCAACAGCTTCGCTTCTTCTCCAGGTCTGCCGCTTATGCTCCCAGCAACAGTCCTCAGGTGGGCCCCCCACTCCCAGCACCACGCTGGTTCAGTTCAGCTGGGGGTTACAAGTTGACCACCAGTTGTGACTCCACCACAGACCCTAACACTGCAGACAGTTTCCTAAAATTTCTCTTATTCTAATTAACACCACTGTTCAGGCCTTGCTTCCTGCATCACTCCCAGCCCTGAGCCGCAATGCAAACCTAAAGCCATGATTACTCTTTTCTGGGCCTTTCTCTCTCCCATACTGGTCTTTCCTACTGGAAAGACCTCGCCTTTGTTCTTTTGCACTCAACTCCCCTCCACATATTCATGACATTTCACGGTCTTCCCTGACACTGCATCCTGCAAGTGCTGTCTGCCGCGGAGCACGTTTCTGTGAGATTGCTACCTTAATCTTCTAGCACAGTGTTTTCCTTCTTCACTGGAGTCAGCTCTGTGTTCCAGGAAAGATCTTAAAGTGAAAGATGCTCTGTAGTTTTCAGCCATATTCATAACATAAAGTCACTTGTTGATTTGCCAATAGATACTAAGTTCTTTATCAAGAGTGGATTAACTCTACCACATATCTAATTTAGAATTAGCAATAGACACGGCGACACTGATGGGACAGCTTTGCTTTGGAGAAGGAGAAATTCCCAAGACAGGATTTAAAATGGACTGAACTTAAGAAGATGTGAAACGGCATTTTCATGATCATTTTAAGTATGATCAGTAGAATCTACAAGTATCTGAGGGGAAATGCCAAGAAGGATAAAGAAAAACTACTCATGAAAATATGGAGAAGAAATAGACCTCTCCGCAGACTCCCAGAAACTAGAAATGAAAAAGTCCCAAGGTCATTTTGCTCACTTTCCTGCTAGCACAGCTCACTCCCAAGTGTTTGCCCAATCTACTTTTGGGTGACCCAAAAGTCTGGACTTTACACATCATTTATAGAGCTATTCTTCTGTATGTCTCAGAGGCCTTCAAAATTTGTCAGTCCTTCTCAATAGATCCCAAAGGTTTCCTTGGACTTTCCTGGCTATAATGCCAGGTACAGAGCTAGAGGGAGAATTTTCACTTCTTTGTCAGATCTATCTTTAAACATAGCTTTAAAAGGTGATACCTCATCCAAGTCTGGTAAACATTCTCTAAAGGTTACTGGGGCTGATATAAGAGACCTCAAGCCCTGACTGCATTGCTCCCAAGCTTGCCAGCTGGCAGGCTGCAAAGGTTTAAGACTGTCTAAACTGCAATTTGCTTCCCAGTGTTCGAATAGCTCATGGAAAGATGTGCTAGCAGTTATTAAAAGATTTGCATGTCAGGCATGACACAGATGCTTTAAATACATTGACTCTGACTTTACAACTCTGCACCACAGCGAGTCACCTTGCTTTACAGATGAGGAAACCAAGGCTCCCACAGGTGAGCAAAGCAAGGTGAATTCATGGTGGAGCCCATATTTCAGTCCACTCCACCTTAAAAGCTTTTGTTTGTCAGCCACCCTGGGCCATCGCTGTAACACTTGTATCAGGTGGTGCTGGGACCCGGTCTAGGGCTCTCCGAGTAGAAAAAGAACATCCTCCCCAGTCCAGAAAGAATGAGAGGGTGAGTACAGTGGGTAGCACTCTACTTCCTATCCCTAGAAACATCAGAGACTGAAACAAGTGTGGAGAGAACTGAGAAGTATCACTGCTCTGCACAAGTACGTGAATCTGAGGAAGAGGCTGACGCATGGGGTTAGCTCAGAACACCAAGGAACAGTCTTAGACTGCAGGGAAATACAAGATGTGGACTGCGGAATAGAGGCTCCTGATTCCAAGGATGTGAGCAGGATGAAGGAACAGTAGTTCCCAAAACACAGGGACTTTTAGATTGCGTACCATTTCACAGCAGCCTCGAGGATTCTGAACCCACCAAAGCTTTGCATCAAAACGAGAGCAGACTCTAGGATCAAGTATCATAAAGAACATGACTCACAACTGCTCCCCAACACAGCCCATGAGAGGATATTAGGGCGCATTCTTACAACCACCTCAAACAATCCCAAACGCCCCAAACTAGTCACATGGTGTACAGTGCCGCAAAACACCAAAGTTTCCTTACCTACAATAACAAGAGACGAAAAGCTCTGCCCAGGAAAGGGAGCCATGAGAGCCTTCCAGCCACTCGGCTTTCAGAACTGGCCCTACGCTCCGGTCTTGAATCTTTACAGGTTAAAAATGTGCTGACTAGACTCTTCCCCGGCTTGCCGAGTTTTCGCTCCCATTTGGAGCGAATGCTGACAGCCCCCAATGAGGCTGTCTGTGCTCGCTGATTTGCAGCTGTGTGTGTGCTGCGATAACACGAAGTGGAAATCTGGACACTTCAGGCTGCTGGTGTCTGTTTCCTAGACGAAGGTAATGGTGATTAGATTGGCAGTTCATGAAACAACAGAAAAACACATCTTTTCAAGCTTTACACCAGATTTTGAGTTAGAGCTTATATTAACCATGTCTAACGTAACCTTAACAATGAAACACGGAAACAAAGAAATTGGAAACTAAAAGAACTTGCTTATTTGGGTAAATGGCTTGATTTCCTTCACTTCTCAGGGCACAATAAATCTATCTCTAAGAAAATGTGGCCGACATGGGTTGAAATTCCAACTATATGACTTATAATATATACATGGGTTTTAAAGCACTTAAGCTTTTAACATCCCTGAGATTGTTTCCTCAACTGAAAAAAAAAATGGTGACACTAATACCCAGCTCACAGTGTTTCTGAGGATTAAGTGAAGTAAATTGCTTCACTCAGGGTTTTGTGCTTCACAAATACAGGAAGCTTTCCTTTGATTAACTGCACAGAAGCACCGCAGATGATTTATAAGGACATGATATAGAATATTTTTATTTGAAAAGTACCATATGATCTTCTAATTCTCATTAGACTTGTAAAAATATTTCACCTCCAGAGTAAAATTCAGAGACAAGAGAAATAAAATACAGCATAAGATGCAGAGCTGCTTTTGTAAAATCTCCACTAATTTTAGTCAAGTAATATTCTTTAAAAATCAGTTGACTCCTCTGCCTGTCCAGGGAAGCACTCTGCTTAAAAGCATGGTTTGACAGTAGGGACACCCTGATTTGAGCCTGTTAAATGGATATGCTTGGCCTAATCCTGTTTCCATCTTGGGTGATAAAATTTGACCCACAGCTGCTTTTGTACTAAGCAAACTACAGCCTCATGCAGTGTGTAGACAAACAGCAAACTAACTTGAGTGCATTCTGTGATAGAGAGCTGAGTCTCAGGCAATCAGCAGTAGCATTTGAGCCAATCACAGGCTGGCACCACTGTTAAATCACGTCTATATTATGCAAATGTCTAGTCACTTCATGCCCATCGAAGGCAAATACTGTGATTATGCCCAATCAGGGTGTTTCTGTATGTTACTTGTTTTCTCTAGATTAGGCCATTCTATACCACTTTCAGTCTGAGGAGCTGCCTAGTTTTAGAATCTTTTTTTTTGTTCAAATAAACTTTGCCAAATGTAATGTATCTCAGATATTTAAAAATTCGTTCTGTACACTTTTCAGCTCCATGACAGAGTAATTATACAGTCTAAGCCTCCATTTTCATCTATAAATAAGGATGTTACTCAAATATATAGCAAACAGTATTATTTTGAGAATTAAATCTAGCAAAAAATTATTTTCACCATCATTATTAATAAATAATTTATAAAACTTCATTGGCAGGGTAACTGCTTCCTGATATGTAACTTTAGAAGTAAATGTGAATTTGATAATTTACTATCCTAAAAATTCCATAGCAAAGTATGTATTCATATAAAGAAAATCAGAAGACTATTAACTTTCAATGCATGCTCATTATTTTTGCATTTATCAGTTTATACAATGACATTTTCCTTCCAATATGCAAAACACATATAGATGACTGGCAGTTTTTAACACAAAAGTAGGTAAAAACTGTTGTCTATCCATTGATTCAGGTAGTTTTCCTTTATGTGGTGAGCCACTTCATTTCATATTTACGTTTTTAGAATATTAGAGCAACTACAGAGAAAAGCATTTCAAAGAAACCTAAAATGTATTCTGATTAATCAATTTAACAAAGCCATGCTTTGAGAAATGTCTATAAATTTAACCTTGAACTCAAAAAGGCGTACCTTTATTAAATTACTAGATATTTCTTAGGAAACAGAATTTTAAAAGCAACCTGAGAAAAACAAAAATCACATTATAAAGGTAAACCAATTAAAGCACAGCAAATTTCTCAATACAAACCAACCCTAAAAGCTGGAAGAGTTTGGAATGAAGTATTTCAAGCCCTAAGAGCAAACAATTTAAAACCCAGATTAACATACTCCGCAAAGCTAGCCTTCAAAACAGATGGAAAAATAAGGTATTCTCACGAAGAAGACCAGCTCAGAAGATAGGTGAGTGCTAAGCCAGCTCTAGAAAAAACACATAAGAATATTCTTGATAGAAACAACAAACTGGACACAGCCTAAAACACAGTGGACATTAGTGAGATCAGTGGACAAACAGCAACCAAAAAAATCAGGAAAAGAGAAACAAAAGTAACACCAAAAGATAAAGCAGGCAATGACAGTAAATAACCAACACATTTTAGTAATATCCCTCAATGTTAACAGCCTCAACTCCCTAATTAAAAACATAGGTTGCCAGAATAGAGCAAAAAACAGAATCCAACAGTCTGCTGCACTTAAGAAACTCATGTAATCCAAAAATGTAGAGGGGATAGCAATTCAGACATGGTAAACTTCAAGCTAAAACTGATTAGAAGGGACCAAAAAGGTCACTATCTACCAGTTGAGGGAAAAATTCAACATGAAGAGATAACATTGACAAACATATATACACCAAATACTGGAGCACTTGTCTTCATAAAACAAAAACTGCTAAAATTAAAAGATCAAGTAAACACTAACACAATCATAGTAGGGGATTTTAACATCCCACTTTTGCAAAGAGATAAATCAACTAAATAAAAAAGTAAAGAAATTTCAGAGCTGAGCAACACCCTTTAACATATGGACTTCATGGATGCATACAAAGTATTCTAGCCCTCTATAATGCAGGATACACTCTTTTCAGCAGCACAACCAAAATAGATCACATAATAGCCCATAAAGCCTGCCTAAGTAAATATAAAAGAATAGAACTTACCCCACGCATACTATCAACCACTGCGCAATGAAAATTGAAATCAACAACAGGAGAAATTTCAGAAAAGGCAAAAGCTCCTGGAAAACTAGCAATATACTCCTAAACAACCAATGAGTCATGCAACAAATCAAAGAAGGAATCTTTTAAAATTCTGGAGGTTAATGGCAGTGATGGTACAACGGATCAAAATCCCTGGGACAATACAAAAGCAGTTCTAAGAGGAAAATTCATCACACTCAATGCTCATATTGAGAAAACAGAGCAAGCTCAAGTTGACAACCTTAAGAGAAATCTTAAGATACTTGAGAAATGACAATAAGCAACCCCATCCAAACTTTTTAGGAAGGAAATTATAAAAATTAGAGTGGAAACCAATGAAATTGAGGTTTTAAAAAAAAAAAAAACCTTAAAAAAATGAATGAATAGAAAAACTGGTTCTTTGAAAGAATGAATAAAATAGATAATCCCCTAGCCAGACCTACCAAGAGAAAACAAGAAAAGACTCACATCAGTGCAAATAGCATTGAAAAAGTGAAATCCCAACTGACACTGGCAATCCAGAAGATAGGAACTACTTTGAAAAACTATAGAAACTTCCCAAGGTACATTCAGCTGTTTGATCGTCCACATATGGGCAAAAAGCTTATGCTGTAAGGAAAATAACATATTCAATAAATGGTGCTGGGAAAACTGCTTAACTATGTGCAGAAGATTGAAACTGGACTCTTATCTCTCACCATACACTAAAGTAAAATCAAAGATCTAAACATTAAAACAGAACATTAAGATAAAATACTGGAAGATAAAATAAGTAAAACACTTGAATACATAGGTTCAGGAAATGATTTTCTAATCAGAAACTCAATTCCATAAGACATAACAGCAAGAACAATGGTATCACATCAGACTAGAAAGCTTCTGTACAGCAAAAGATCCATCAACGGAGAGAAGAGACAACCTACAAAATGGGAAAAAAAAATTGCCAGCTACTCCTCAGGTAGAGGACTAGTATCTAGAATATACAAAGAATTTAACAAAGAAATTAAACCCCTTAAAATTAAAGATCCAGTCAAGAAATGGGCAAGAGAAATGAACATACATTTCACAGAGGAAGAAATACAAATGGTCAACAAATACACAAAACAATGCTCAGCATTGTTCTGGCCATTACAGAAATGAAAATTAAAACAATTCTAAAGATACCAACTTACTCCAAAAAGAATGGCAGTCATTAAGAAATCAAACAATAACACATACTGGCATATGTGTGCCGAAAAGGAACCCTCCTTCACTGTTAGTAAGAATGTAAACTAGTACAATTATTATGGAAATCAGCATGGAGATCTCTCAAAGAACTAAAATGAGAAATTCCATATGACCTAGTGATGCCCCCACTAGGTATCACCCTCAAAGAGTTTATGACATCATACTATACCCATACACCCATACCAGTGTTCACAGCAGCACAACTCCTGATAGCTAAATCCTGGAAACAGCTGGATAAAGAAAACGTGGCCTCTATACATAATGGGATCTTACTCGGCTACAAAGAAGGAAAAATGGAGACATTTGTAGGAAACTGGATGCACTTGGAAAATACACTGTTGAGTAAAATAAACCAGACACACACTCTTAAATAGTGTATGGTAGCTCTCATTTAGTGAGACAAAGTACGAAGAGAATAATAATGATAGATAGAAGGGGACAAGGAGAGGGCTTTCTTGGAATAGGGACATAGTCCAAAGGAAAAAATGCAAGGTGTGAGGAGGAGGAGAAGGAGAAATAAGTAGAATAAAGATGTGCCATATAGGGAAACATAGCAACCTCAATTAATGTAAACGTTGTATGCCATAACATGAGCTCAGATTAAGAACATTAACAGGAATGAAAAATGGGATAGGGGAATTCGAGGAGGGAGGGAGAACGAAGGAAGGAGAAGGGGATTTAAAAAGAAAAGCAGAAACAAGCTATGGTGTGTACATTAACCACTCCCCAGGATGACTGTAAACTTCATGAACTGCAAACATGTACTAATAAAGTTAAAAAGAAAAAAGAAACTCAGTCGAACTTTTAGGGAAATGCTCAATAAAGCAAGTAATTTTTTATGTAGTCTCAGCTAGGTATAAAGATGTAATCAATTAGTTTTCTTTACTGTGGTTCTTTGTCACAAAAAATAAAATGTGAAGGATACTGCTTCAAAAAAAAAAAGAAAAACTTAACCTTGGACAATTGATAACACTGTCCGCAGCGAAAACTGACTTACTGTCACCTCCCTGTGGACCAGCACGGTGCAGTCTTATCTAAGAAGAAAAACCCATGAATTTCCAGACCCCAGACAAAAAGAGGTGAACTCTTGCCCTAGAGATAAATCACTTCCCAGAGTTCTCACTCCTACACATTTAACGTTCTCCCTGTCAGTGTGCCCTGATCTGATCTGTCCCGTGTCTGTAACAAGGATCATTAATTGTACTATGATCCCAAACTCAGGGCTGGGGATTTAGCTTAGCGGCACAGCCCCTGCCTGGCAAGCACAAGGTCGTGAGTTCGATTCCTGCTACTGGAAAAAAACAAAACAACAACAACAACAAAAAAAAAAAAACTATGATCCTAAACTAAAATGGGAAATTGTAGGTTAGATCTCTTCATTGTGACCCATATGGCATTTTGTTAGACATGGCTGGAAATGTCTATGGAGCAAAAGAGGCCCAATACAAATTTGGCTGCCATTAAGTAATGCAAAAGAAGTAAAAAAATAAAAAATAAAAACAACCATACTTTCACAGCTGCTAAGTTGTTAAGGCAGCAGCTGTTGCCAGGCTGATTGCCAGCATTAATCAGCAGTAACTGTCTAAAATTCATTCTTTCGGTTGCTCCCTAGTACACAACCATCACATAGGCTGGAAACTTTTCCAAAGCAGCGACAGATCAAGAATGTGGGACCTTCTTTACACTGGTTTGCATTCTTTGTTTTTTTTTGTTTTTTTTTTTCTTCCAGTACCAGGGATCGAACTCATGACCTTGCACTTGCCAGGCAGGCGCTTTGCCGCTGAGCTAAATCCCCAGCCCTCACTGGTTTGCATTCTTGAGTGAGAAAGAACTCCCCTCTCACCAGCTGGAAGTGGACATTTTCCATGTTTCCAGCTATAGGGGATGCTGTATTTCTAGCAACTCGCTGGTTTTTCTCCATCTCAGTAACTTCAATACACTAGGGAGCAAGCACAGCTGGACATTTTGCTTCTGAATCATCGAAGGAACAAAACTCCCGGAGTAAAGGTTTGCCTCTGCAGAATCCCCGAGGCACAGTTATTCATCCTCTATTTAAACCCATCTAATAACAATGGGCCTGTTGGCTTAGGACAAAGTTCACAGTTGAATAGGTGTAGCTATAAGAAAGTTATTACTCATGCTGAGTCAAAACTGGCCTCTGAGTTGTCCATGCAGTCATATAATTTGTACTTGACAGCAGTGAGAGTTGCAATATGAGTTATGGAAATGCCCCAGATATGGCCTTTGATGAGACCTCTGGATAGGCTTAGCTGTTACCTTAAACTCTCACCAGGAGGGCAGGCACCAACCACGGAGGGGATCTGAGAGCAGGTTGCAAGGCCACCAACAGCAGACTAAGGAGCCAGGGCAAATTTCCAGCTCCTGCCTGAGCCAACCCTGACGGCAGCATGACAATAAAGAGGAACTTGGTTGGAGTTATTGAACGTTTACATTATCTCTGGAGTGGATTGTAATGCAACAAACACAACTGAATCATGCACATATATTCAAAATTTCAAAGAAAAGTTCCTAGGCTGACTGAAGCCTGGTCCTAACCTTCTTAGAGATACATTAGAGCGTTTGAAATCCGCAGAAGGTCAAGTCCCCTCACTCCAATCCTGCAAACTTAGGACTGCATTCCCCAGTATTGGTCTGAAGCGGTGCTTTGACAGAACTAGTTCCCACTTTTCTGCTCAAACTTGGAACCCTTCTGAGTGCTGGGATTATACGCACACACCTTCAGGCCTGGCTCTGCACTTTCTGAAATTTAAAGGCAAGGCTACCGCAACGGGAACTTGTCCGCCCACCTTCATGTGTATCTTTGTGCTTTCCTCAAACACTATGCTGGAGTTGAGCTCATTCATCAATTCATTATCTTTCCCCCAAGGTTGTTATTTTGGCCTCAGGATTGCAGACTAAATGCTAACAGTTTGACTTCCTTTTCTTTTCACAGTAACAACGGTCACATCCTTAAAACTAAATCTCCACAGGGTAGGTGCAGTATAGTTAGCAAGCTTGGTCCCCTCAGTTCTGTTTGCTTTGGAAAGACTGAATGGAAAGTAGTCTAGGCCTCCCTGAAACTGTTATTCCTCATTCTTCTTGGGGGAAAAAAATAAAGGCGATGATTGTTTTATTCAAACTTGGTTAAGATATGTGGTCTATTTTATATCCTCTCATAACCAAGGGTCACAGTTTTATGACAAAAAAACAAAAAGAATTATGATACAATGAGCACTGTAATAGGCAATATAACAGAGGGAGAGGACATCTAAAAATCCCTATTTATAGTCAAGATTCTATTATTAGCGGGTTCTTTTTAAAGCCAAGATTATAAAAATGAATATTACACCCTGAAGACTCCATTGTACAAGTAACAAGTAACACTCTGATTTCTTTCTCTACATGTTATCAGACACAGAAATAACTCTTTGAGCCTGGGGTTAGGGTCACTGGCAGAGTGTATGCCTACGATGAATGAGGCCCTGGGTTCTAGCTCTTTTACTACAAGAAAAAAAATGTTTGGTTATTTTGAAGAAGCAATCCTTACACTTGCTGACACTGGACAATGACCCCTGGAAGCCAGGAACGACGCCTATCAGCAGAGGCAGATGTCCCGTGTGCTGATCCACATCTCGCAAGGGATAGACTTAGCGTACACAAAAGTAGATTGGGGAAGGAGTCCAGTTTCTCTCTAGTTTCCAAGGACAGAACTGTCTACTATCTATTGAGGCTTATGAAGGAGAAAAACATTTCAATAATTAACTTCTTTTTATATTTCCAAACCCAAATCCTTAGAGGACCTTTCTGCTTTCAACACTCGAAGAACCATACTGTCCAAAGAAGGTGCTGGCCAAAATGGTCTCTAGGGGTTACTCAGTCCAGGGACAGAACTGTACTAATAATGCAGTGAGATCCAGACACACAGACGACTTGACTCAGGCCACACCACTGCTATTTAGCAGAACCTGAATTACTTCTAATTTCAAAAGCTGGGTAACTTTAAATTGTTGACAAAGCCACTTTCTCTCAATAACTGTTCATTAACCCTTGAGAATAAATGGATCGCTGCTAGAGAGCACCGTGGAAAGACTAAAGTTCTGCTGTCACACACCAAGGAACCCAAGTATTACCAGGAAACCACCCAAAGCTGGCAGAGATGTGTGGGGCAGATCCTCCCTCCAGCCTCCTAAGGAACTAATCCCACTGATACTTTGATTTTGGATTTCTAGATTCCAGAACTTTCAGACAATAACTTCTTGATGTCTAAATTACCCATCTCAGTTTGTGGTACAGACTGAGCATCTTTAATCTGAAATGCTTGGGAGTAGAAATGTTTTGGACTTTTTTTGATTTGCAAATATGTGTGTGTGAGTGTGTGAGTGTGTGTGTGTGTGTGTGTGTGTGTGTGTGTGTGGAAAGGTCTTAAGAATGGGATCCAAGTCTAACCAAAAAATTCATTTATCTTTTATATACATCTTACACCAATAGCCTTGTGCAAATACTATATACAAATGCAATATTCTTAATAATTTTGTGCAAAAAACAAAGTTTCATGGTGTAGAATTTTCTACTCATAGCATCATGTTACTGCTCAAAAATTTTAAACTTTGGATAATTTTGGATTTCAGATTAGGGACGTTCCATTGCATTTGCTTGGCACTGCTAGCAAACTAACACTACTGCCTCACCCGAAAGTAGGGGTTGAACTAGTTGACCTCAGCAGCCCTTCCAGCTATCATCTGCAGCTCCAGGCAGAAGTGAACCACCAAGAGCTCTGAGTCCAAGCCTGGCCTTGGTATACTGGAGGAGCCACATCTCTCAGATAAGGAGTAAATACCAAGAACCTATTATATGTTGGACACTGTACTTCCAGAAGGAAGACCCGCCCCTCCAGAGAGGACTTCCGGTTGCCAGGACAAACTTTCGGATTCCAATTCTGTCTATTCAAATAGGAAACCACAAGTGATATGCAATGTAGAAACGCAGAGGCTCCTCTGAGAAAATCAGACCAGTCTATGGGTTCAGGCAACTACCTAAACTAACAAGGTTTTTGCTGAAGCCAGAAATGAAGTGGAAAAATTAACACAGCGAAGAGAAAGGAAGGAAGGGTGCGGTGAACGTCCCAGGTATGGCCAGCACAGAGCTGGTTTGAACGATCTGTGCTTCTCTCTAAGTGAAGGGACAGTTTGGATGGGCAGAGAGCTGGCAGCTGGCACAGAAGAGGAGCTTATCCTCAGAGACTTGGTTACAGCCACCAGTCACCAGGTCCCCGGCCTATGCAAGCCACACGGTGCAGAGGACCCATTGTTTATAGTAGTGACCCCAGCACAGTATTTCAAAGGGACCCCACACTTTTAGACTCACATGGTGACTCACTTCCAGACTTCAAAGACATATTCGGGTGTCTGTTGGGCCCAATAGCATGGTTTCCGTGTTTGCCTAGGGATGGAGTCTGGCAGGCCCCAAACAGAAATTATCCATATTTAAGCTAGAGACTAAAGTCATCTTTCCTGGGAGAGTAAGTTCTGTTTATTTGTTTGAAAACAGCAACAAACCTCTTACTAAATGTTACAAACTATACAAGAGTCACAGAACCACTAAGTACTCATTAAATTTGTTTCTGAAACTTGATGAGAATATCCTGCCGGGATTAATGTTGCAATGATGTCATTCTTCTTTCCTCAAAATGTCCCAAAAGGAGTTCCATACGAAACATAAGATATGCAAACAATGAAAATGTTAATCATATTGCAAGGATATGTACATTAACCAGCCTCACAGGAAATAACATACACCTTCAAAATGCCAGTTTCTTCGTCTACACACAGCACCGCACCTGAGTATTCAAACCAGTATGACATATGCTTTCTTCCCTGCACAGAAATACTAGGTAAACCAAACTGCAATCAAATGCTTATGTCGTGAACCAAGAATCAAAATCAAATGCAAAAGGCCACTTCTACCCATGATTATGAAAGCTTGGACACTGGGACTCAGTAATGCAATTCGCTTCATTCAGCAGGCCTCTGCGTCTCGTGGGGATAGCAGGCAGACAGACGCATGGCTTCGCTGTGTGCCCTTCCTCGGATCAGCAACCTCTCCACCAAGTTCTGATGGGTGCATTCTTCCAGGGACATTCTCTAATGCCCCTGCTTAGAGAACATCAGGGTTAACTTGGATGTATTCTTGACCAGCATCTTTTCTCCCAAGTCTGTGCTTATCACACTAAGAAACAGAAAAGCCTTCTACCTAGTTTTTCATGGGGGAAGATCCACCAACTGGGGAGAGATTCACCCATTTTAGCCTGTTGATCCAATTCAATCCAACAATCACATTTCAAACAATACAGTAAGGACTGCCAGCTAGCTAGCTCTCAAAATCTATTTCTCCTTTTCATTAAAAAGTTATTTCTTTCTTCAAACTGAGCATATGTCCCAGTTTCTGCTGCAGCCATTTGTAAACCAGGCCAGTTTTAACTACTTTTTTTTTGTTTTGTTTTGTTTTGTTTTGTTTTGTTTTTTTGTTTTGGTTTTTTTCCGGTACTGGGAACCGAACTCACGACCTTGCGCTTGCCAGGCAGGCGCTTTGCCGCTGAGCTAAATCCCCAGCCCCCCAGTTTTAACTACTAAGCTAGAAGTAGTAGCATCATGTAGGAGTTTGAGGAAGAATCCTAAACAGGGAGGATTCTCTCTGCTTTCTGTCTTAGAATGCGGTTGAAGAGTTACAGCTCCAGAAACTGTTGTGGGCTGCAAGACAAATTTATAGATCAACCATGTAAGACCCAGACTGTACAGTCACACTGCTTTTGTAAGTGCGCATTAATACCACATGATGATCCAGTTTATTTTGGGAAGTTGGCACACACATCCCAAGAATCTGTTAAACAGTCTTTATAACAGAATACTTCCAACACAAAGGAAGAGTGAACCCTCACCTACAAAATGAAGTCCAGCGCCTTGTTGCTACCCCATTTAAAGTCTGTCATGTGAGAAATGGTTAACTCCAAACTGGTAGAAGTATTGTTCCTTCCGTGCTCTCTGTTACAAGTTTAGTTCCAGCAGTCTGCACACCTACATTTTTACTTTTTATCAGGAAGCTTCACAATAATATGTGAAGTACCTGTGGCCTTGATAAACTTTAAATTATGCTGTAGAAATAAATCCTTTTTTAGTGTCAAGCATGGTAGATGAATCTGAGATTGAAAAACAAAATAAAACAAAACAAATAACAACAACTAAATAAGTATTCATACTTGTATTAACATGAAGGCAGGGGTCACAGTAATGCTTCTGTGAGCCGAGGGATACCACAGCCCACCAGCAAACTACCTGAGCTCACAGAGAGGCGTGAGCAGATCTCTCTCCAGTCCTCAGAGAAACAGCCCTGTCCACACCTTCATCTCTGACTTCCGGCATCCGGACTGGGAGACCATCAGTTTCTGTTGTTGAAGAGCAGACCGTGGTGCTCGGTTACAGCAGCCCTGGGTGACTTGGACAGATGGTCTATCTAACAACATACTGGACCCTGACCAACCCAGAGCAATCCGGCCTTCTAGAGCCCAGAGCCCTCCAAGCCAGCCTCAGAGAGTAAAACCGAAAGCTGTATTTCTCTAGACTCTTAGACAACGGTCTCCTGATGATGATGGACTTTGACTTACTTCTCTTGGACTCCCGTATGGAAAATTCAGGCAACCCTGACATGTGAGTGGATCCCATGAGCTAATGGGTCGGTATGATGGACGAAGGCCTGATGAGGTTGTGACAGCTTGCAGTAAGCTCCAGGACGAGCCTGCCTGTTAGGCACACAGCAGTCATCCTGGGTCACACGCACTGAACAGATCGCAGTAAATACTCTTCCTTCTCAAAAACAAGTGCACCTTTCCTGCAAAAATTCTCTGCAACTCGTAAACTCTACCCCATGGACGCTCCCCTGCCTATTAATAGCTTCCTTGGGAAAAGCCTGGGCTCCTACATCCTGCAGCTATGTCCCAAGCATTAATGAAATCACTGGAAACTCTACTGGCTTCTGCAGAGCACTCCCCATCTGCAAAAATGTGTTCGAGGGGCTGGGGATTTAGCTCAGTGGCACAGCGCCTGCCTGGCAAGCGCAAGGTTGTGAGTTCGACTCCCGGTACCAGAGAAAAAACAAAAACAAAAATGTGTTTGAGGCCCACCAACTCTGTCTCATCAATTTAATTTGAAGTAGCTCATCCTGGAAGAGTTACTCATATTTCCAATAAAACAGCCAACATTTCTGTTTACAGATTAGCCCTTCCTGCAATTTTCATCTGTTAGACAAAGGTATTGCACCCTGGGGCCAAAGTGTGAAGATTTAGGTTGTGAAATGATAAATAAATAAATAAATAAATAAATCCAGAAATAACACCTGGCATTTGTAAGGCATTCAAAGTGTACCGGCCCCTTCTGTAACAAAGGACTGTACGAAGGAGGTACTTTATTTACTTCAAACGTAAGAAAATAAAGACCTGGGAGGTAAGAGCCTTGGAGCTGGACCCACCCCGTGCCAGTACCTCCTGCCCAGGGGTGGGTCACTTGAGAAGCATGTGCGCAAGCAGGGAAGGCTCTGAGGTTCTTCCTCAAAGACTGAGGGGATGACAGGGGCCCAGATCTCCACCTTCTTGGCTGTTACCAATCTCGTGTCTCCTTGGAAGCCACAAAACAACCAGAGAGGCGCCCAAGGCAAGGAACTAAGCCTCAGGACGGACTCTTCTGCTCTGGGCTCTGAGGAAAACTTCTCTTTTTCTTTCTTTAGAGCTGGCTGAGGTTTAAAGGGAAGATAGAGAATCCAGACACAGATTCCCCCTGGGACTTGGTAAAGGGCAGCTCCACACAGCCTGCCTGCATGACTAGCAGCTCTTTCCCCATTCAGGGCCGTCTGTGGGAAGAAAAGATTCTCACCCCGCTCCGTGTTCTTTACCCGAAACTCTCTCAGGGATTGGCAAAGACCTTTGCAAAGCTTGAAGAAAATGCCATCTCTTTAGCAACTACTGTGAAAATGCTGTTTTGATCAATTACTATCAAAATTCTATATGATAAAGATTTATAGTAACACTTCACTAACCCTAATATTACTGAAATTCCTTTACTTATCCAGAGAATGAACTATATATCTTAGGCAAATATTATCACATCTTCAAGGATGTGTTCTCTGAAACAATAGGTAACTGTAGATGTGAATCATGCAGTTGTTTAATAAAAAACAATCATCAATCAGTCTCTATGTTCTTAATAAAAATAATGTTAAACCTACATTCACAGGGGCTGGGGATTTAGCTCAGCGGCAAAAGCGCCTGCCTCGCAAGCGCAAGGTCGTGAGTTCGGTTCCCGGTACCGGAGAAAAACCAAAAAACCAAAAAAAAAAAAAAAAAAAAAAAAAAAAAAAAAAAAAAAAAAAAACCTACATTCACAGAGTTCTCATGTGAACATCATGATGAGAAATTTGAAATTCTGAGTTCTGATCATTTGAGTTATAAATTACTTAATATATTAACTGTCTGGATCTCATTTCTCAAAGTACAGGAAGATAAGTTAGGGAATCACCCATTCACTCAAAAACTAATTTCTTCCTTTCTTCTTTTTTTGGGGGGTGGGAGGTGTGGGGGTGTGCTGGAGAATGATTCCGGGACTTTCTCACTGAGTAAAATATTCAGCCCTCTTTTTAAACTTTTTATTTTGAGAGAGGGTCTTGCTAAGTCACTTTCTTACACATGCTGTCACTATAGTACTTTGTTGTAACACGATGATAATGTCCCTGAAATGCTATAAAATTTTGAAATACCTTTCCAAAGAGAAATAAAATTATTTTCATTTGTATTTTACTATAGGTCCATCGAACATAGTTATTGTATATCCGATGTCATGACATTTCCTTTTATGTTATCAGGCTATATAATCAACTGAAATACAGCATTCACCAACCATGCTACAAAGCAGTTTGCTTGTAGATTGTTCTGCTAATAATATTTGTTATTGATTCTTCTTCTATTTGATATTTTCTAAAATTCATCTTTGACTGAGTCAACCTGAAATGAAACAATCCAATTGGGAAATGTCTATCCTCTGGCAATTTGTCACCTGAAAAACTACAACTTGTCTTCTTATATGCTAATGATCTGTTAGCCCTGCCTACCAAAACTTTCTGGCATTTCCTTGTATGCAGGAATCCTTCTATAGGAGTAAGGTCCAGGTCTCCATTATATTTACAGGTTTCTAAGGGCGCTGTTTTGCTTTTATGTTATGTTGCTACTAAATGAATCTAAGATACTAAATAAATATAAACAGAAATGTAATACCTATTGCTATGGTGTTGATGCTAAGTAATCACTTTGTTTACTCAGAATCTGGGGTAAAAATTTTTTTTTATTTTATATAAGCTCTGGCCAAAGCAAAGTAATTCTGTGATTATGCTATTAATTACAATTTTAGCAAATGAAATAAGGAGTTTAGAGGCTCCTTCAAAAACTTCAGCTGCAGAAGATTTTGAATTGCTTTTCAGTCTGCGGGGTCAGAGAGAGAACGCTCTTAGGAGCAGCACATCTCCCAGGGCCCTGTGGCTCATCCAAAGCCACCACCCACTTCTGCACTGTGGCAGCAATCTCTCTAGCATTCAGATCCTGTGCCACCTCCTGAGGCTATAAAGTGTTACCTGTCTCCAGTGCCAAATAGACGACAAGAGCAAACCGGGGGATTCTAGTTCTAGGCCCTACCTGAAGGCACTGAATACCACTAAGAGAGATGATACCAATATGCTCCCAGCTACATGGGTCTCCCTCCTGGGACAACACCAGCAGGTCAGACCTAGTACAAAGGCGTATTTGTTTTACACCGAGTGCTCGCCCTGACCTAAGCACTGAATATTGTAGTGTTCCACGGCCGCCCTGGTATTCCCTACTTAAGAATTCAGAAACAATAACTAGGAAGGTGAAGTAAGATCCATAGCATCAACCGTAGAGCAAACATTCTGAACCACTCGGCAGTGCTGCTTCCCATGCAAAAGACCTTGGGACCACAGAAATCTGAGGCACTTAGAAACTAACAGTATGTCCTAAAGATTAAGCACGACACTGAGCCCAATCATAGGCAGCTCACTGGTCAACCCTGCCCACGAGGGTAAGGCGGGTTGCAGGAGTCCGCACCCTGCTTACATCTGTGTTAGCAGCTTGTGTTTCTACTGCTATCTTTTACCTCTGAGGCTACGTGTGGGCCCCCACTGACGTCCTCATTTGTTTCTGCTGTGAAAGCACAAAATGGGCACACTCCCTGAGAGCCCCTTTCCCACCATTTGTTCATTCTGTCCCTTTTGTGTGGCCCCTGACTGTAAATGAAATGAGTAGACTCAGAGGATCAGTAATGCCCCTTCCAGCTCTAGCCTTCTAAGAAGGGTGTGTGTAAAAGCCTACACTACAGTCAAATCAAATAGCAACTAAAATGAAAACAAACTTCCATTTGACCGGTAAGAAAAGAAACCTAAAACAATAACTGACATTCAGATGTTCACCCTTAGACTATCTCACCCAGCTCCTCCATCCCCAACAGTCCTGGGATGTGGAAGTTCTGACTCTCCCTGTGTGCAGAACTCAGTGGGCTGCAGTCACATGCCCAAAGGAGGAAGCTGCAGACACAGCCCGTGCCTGCTGACCCCACACCTGCGCTCCTGCTGTGATGCCTGAAGCTCCTCCTCTGAACCGCACTTTGCAGATTGGAATTATGTTTGTGCTTGACTATGACTAATCAAATAGGAAAAACTGCAGTCTCAACAGTAGAAGAAACTGGTGTCACCCGAGTAAGAACTCAGAGTCGTATAAAACTTCTTCTTGCAGTGGGCATCGAGTCCTGAATATATCTCCACTCCACCCCACGGTCTGTATTCTCCTCGTATCTTGGGGGCCTAGCCCTTTCCCAAGCCCTTTCCCAAGCCTAACAGTCACCCCAGATCAGAATGTCTCAACGACCTCCTACCTGGTCTTCACACAGCCACCTGGAGCCGCCACACTGTGAGACTCTGCTATCTGCCTCTATAATTAATAAATGCCAGTGTTTACTTTGGAAACCTGAGGCTGATCGTATTACCCCTCTGTTTGTCATTCCCAGTAGTAACATGGGCTCTAAAGGACCCGCCTCACACCCCACGCCTGGGTCACAGGCTGGTGAACCTGAGGGCATTTGTTTAAACTCTCTCAGTTAGAATACCTTAGAAATGTCTGAAAAATGCCTCAGGGGAGAAGCAGTTCACTCACCTTCCCTATAGCAATCAAGACAAAAGTTGCTTAGTTCAGGCTTTTCCTGCTTTCCTTGCCATCTCTGGCAGATTTTCCACACCGTTAAGCAATCTTCCACATTTAAATAGAAGTTAAAGGTATCTTCCCTTCCTGAAACCTAATTATGCAAGTTAACATTCCAGTCATTATTCCACACAGAAAAAGGCAAGGAGAAAAAATAAGTGTATATTTTACCTGTGATTTCTAAAACGTATGTAGAAACCCCTCAGTTGCAGCGAGAGAGCTGGAGTTTGGAAGATTCGGAGCAGAGCACTGACCTCGCTGCGAGCCTGTGGCTCGGCCGCTGCCAGAAGTGAAGCTGCCCGTGTGTGCTGCGCTCGGGGACCCGTGATGCTTGCATGGTTGCACTATTACCTGTAGCAACAGCAAACACCTCGCTCTGCCACATGCTGGGAAAGAACAGCACAGTCCCAGCATTCAAGATTGCTATTACACACCAGGGAGCAGAGCTTTCTCATTCTGACAGACAAATGTTCAGACTGCTGCACACAAGTTAGATGACACACAAAATAGTGCATTTTGTTCTTTTTCGAATGGATGGCTCTTTCGCAGAACACACTGTGGCATGGATACTCGGAAATCTTTTACACTATTTTAAAGTAGGTATTGTCACTAGGTGTCTTGCAAAGCATGTGACAGTTTAGTTGGACAGCATGAAGTGAAGGTCATATCCCACAACAAGCAAACTGGTTCATGTCAACAGACCTGTGTTCAGGGGCTGCGCCCCTGAAACTGTGGGCTAGCAACCAGGCATGGTGACAAATGCCTAGAGTGCGGCACGTGAAAGGCTGAGGAGGGAGGATCACTGCAAGTTCAGGGCTAACCCGGGCTACTTCCTGAGTTCAAGGTCAGCCTGAACTACACTGTGAAATCCTGATGAAAAAATAAAGCAAAAAAAAAACAGGCTGGCAGAAAACAAAATTGTGACTTCCAAGAGTTCACAAACCACTTATCTTTTGTAGGGAAGCAACTATCAATACAGAAAAAGGCCACATTCCTTCCCTCTACTTTTCGTTTATTCTTTCAACAACTGTGTAAGTACCCTTTCAGGCCAGGCAGAGCTGGTCCCTGAGGCAGCCCGGAGATGTGGGGGGCGTTGGAAGGGGATAATGCATCAGATCACTCACGAACATCACTGCTTTGATTTTGGTCACCAGAACCACGGGATTAAGTCTCATTCTGCGATGAGAACAGCTACCAGGAGATAGATCCTCTCAGCGAATTCTGAAGCACAAAACACCTTTTGTTAACTATAAGCACCATGTGCAGTGGGTCACTGAACTGATTCATCTTCACAACCGAAACTCTCAACGTTGTCTCCCGTTCACCCCATCTCCAACCTTCTGCCCCGGCACCACCATTCTGCGCTCTGCTTCGGCGACTGGACTGCTTTAGATCCCTCACATAACACAACCATCGCTTCTGTTCTTCTGCCCCTGGCTGGTTTCACTTCGCATGATGCGCTCTAAGTTTGTTCATGTTACTGCGGAATAGTATTTCATTAGAAGAGAGAAAGCGAGCGAAAGAGACTTTCCACAGACATTCAGCTAGCAATGGTCTCTTAAACTGCTTCCGCTTTTTGACTATTGTAAATAAAGCTGCAATGAACATAAGGAATAAGGAGTGCTATTATCTTTTCCACACCCAAATTTTAGTTCTTTTATATATATATATATATCCCCAGAAGTGAAATTGCTACGGGTCATATGGTAGTTCTATTCTTAACTGTTGAGGAACCTCTACACTATTTTCCATACCTGTTGTGTCATTTTACATTCTCATCAGTGATGCACAAAGATTCTAACTTTCCCTTATCTTTTCCAACACTGTCATCTTCTGTTTCCTTCAAATAGCCCTCTCATTGTGGCTTTGCAGCTTTCTAATGATTGTGGCTAAACATCTTTCAAGATGCACGCTGGCTATCTATATCTCTTCTTTGGAAAAATGTCAGTTCGAGTCATTTGCCCATTTTTAAATTTAGTAATTCAGTTGTTAGCTATTGAGTTGTGTTTATCTCGTGTTGGTTTGAATGTTTAGAACAAACATAGAATCTGTTTGGTTTTTCCCTCAATGTAGAAAACGTCTTTTCTGTGAAGTAGAATTCACAAAAAACAAAGTGTGACCTTGCTTCACACGTAACCTTGGGAAAATCAATTGCAGAGAGTAAGAAATTATCTGGAAGAATCTGTGCCTTTTAAAACATGATTTCTTGACAAGTTAAGCAGCAGGGGGCAGGATGGTGCAGTGGGAAAATGGACTTTGGCCGGTCAGAAACCTGGGTAGGTCCCATCCTCCTGCAATTATTTTTACTTCCACTGCACCTTGGTCAACCTGTCTGCAAAGCGAGGAGTTGGCTCAGATCCACGCATTGTTCTCCTTTTATTCAACACTATTATTGCAAGCTGGGGTACAGTGCTTGTCTAAACTTGCCGAGGACCTTGGGTTTGCTCACCAACGCTGCAAATAATAATAATAGTAATAGTGTCATTGCATAGCTACTGCATGCCAGACTGGGTTGCGTACTAAATGATATTCATTAACCTGTTTACGTTTACTGAAAGAACCACCAAAGGTAAATGCATTAATTATATTCTAAAAGTTAAACTCAATCTGAGGGATTAAGAATCATGAATGAATAAGCAGGGCATGCAGCATCACCAGTTTCGACATCCCTAAAATAGCCACTTTGATTCTCAAATACGACGAAGTCTGTGGATTTAACAGTCAGTAATAGCTGGTGGATGAGGGAGATCTGGATATTTTAATCCTTTCATAGCTGGACATAGCTTTAATTCTGAAGTATCCTTCCTTTGCTATTATTAGGTACGGGAATAAGGGAAGAGTATAAGGGAGACTAGGGTGGGGATGGACACGACCAAAACGTGTGCATATATAAAAACACCACATTGAAACCTAATATTTTTTAAAATTAATATTGCACCACTAAAAATAAATGTAAATAGAAGCACCCATCCTTTTTTTCCAACCATTACAAAACTTTGGTTTTTCCACCTTATTTTAGTGGCCCAGCTTTGGGCCAGATTTCCCAATTCAGTGTGAGTGTTACTTGACTCTTCTCTTTCCGTTCCTTCCTACATTAAATAAGCTCCCAGCAGAACTGCTGATGCTTGCGCCAGTAAAGGGCCCTCCCCAGCAACCACACCGATGCCAGCCTCAGCTGATGTAGGCACCTTTCCCAGGGAAATTCCAGGTGTCCTCCTGCGCCCACACACACACCCCCTGCCACTCCAGAAAGGACAGCTCACGCCTCTCACTGCCTCCTTCCCTGACTCACCGTGTGGGAAGGGAGGAAAGCCGCCGGGCAAGTGCTTCCTACCAGTTCAGAGTAGCAGGAACCGGGGGCTTCCCACAGGGCCACGCCAGCCCAAGTGGAGAAGTGTCTGCATTCCAAGGCCGGAGCCGTTACCACCCTTCCAAGCCCTTTGAAGTTAGGCAATAGTCCTGCCAACAAACACCAAGCCCGAGAGCTCCTCTACTCACCCTGGGTGAGGCCGCTTCCTGCCCGCCTCTCACCGCCTCTCACATGAGAGAAGTGCCGTCACAGTAACTTTCGCAAGATTTTTACTTTAGACACCAAAAGTCTAAAATTCAATTGAAATCAGCTTTATGTGAGATAACACATCAGCTGGGTCAGGCCTGTTCACTTCTGAAAGATAATTCTACGAATATAGTAACCATTACAATATGCTTAATTTTAAAAACTGTTAAAGAATTCCTTATCTTCTAAGTGAGACTGGATTCACATTCTTGGCTCCTTAAATAATTTCAGACCTTCCCCATTTATTGTCTTTCTCTGAATTTGTTCCAGGTTGTTAATTTCCCTTAAAACATGTCATCTAAGAGGGAACACAATTTTCCTAGTGGAACTTAGTGAGTTTTTTATCACCACAGTCCAAGGTTTTCACATATTGATCTAGGCTGAACTCTTTACTTTTTTTATATGAACTTCCCCAAGCCAAGGTCATCTGCTCTGGGCTAAAGGGGCTGTGTGCTAAGATTGCTTTGGGGTTGTGTCTTGTTTTCTAAGAGAATCAGAGCACATGAGAACTGAGTTGTCTATGGAAATTGTTGGTAGAGGTTGAACATCCCCAGCTCAAAAATTTAAAATCTAAAATGATCCAAAATCAGAAATGTTTGAGGGCCACAAAAGGAAAATTCCACACCTGACCTCATGTCATCAGTCACGGTCAAAACACAAATGCGCTAAAAATCTTGGATAAAGTTATCTTCAGGCTATGTATATAAGGTACACATGAAACAACTTAATTTTGTGTTTAATCTTAGATTCTAAGATATCTTACTGTGTATATGCAAATTTTACAAAATCCAAAAAAGTTAAACCTCCAAACACTTCTGGTCCAGAGCAATTTGGATGAGGAACACTCAATGTGTGCTTCTTTTCAAGTTATGAGTTACAGCCCAATCGTGGGCCTTGAGATCAGCTCTGCGGACTGCCGTGTGGATGGCGTCTTTGTGTTCCCTCTTCCCCCGTTCTCCTAGTGATATTTTGATCTCCACTGTGATGATCAAAGGGGCAGGGCCTTCGAGAGGTGATCAGATCATGAACGAGGCCCTCACAGATGGACTCCGGGCTCTTATAGAGGAGACACCGGAGGACACCCCATCCCCTCTGCTATGTGAGGACATAGTGAGAAAAGGGCCATCTTTGAGCCATGAGCGGTGGTACACACTTGTAATTCCAACAGTCTGGGAGGCTGAGGAAGGAGGATCTCAAGCTCTAACCTAGCCTGAGTAACTTAACAATTTTGAGATACCTTACCTCAAAAGAAGAAAAAAGGAGGAGGGGCCTCAGAATGCAGCTTAGTGCAAGGCCCTAGGTTCAATCTACAGTACTACAAAACAAATAACAAACAAACAAAAAGAGTCCCCTTGAACCCGGAAACAAGTCCTCACCAGATACCAAATCGCTGGCGTCTTGACCTTGAACTTTGGAACTGAGAAAAATAAATGTCCCAGCCTCCAGAACTTTGGGAAATAAATCACTGTTTAAAATACCTAGTGTACCATGCTTTTGTCATAGCAGCACAAATGGATTAAAACAGTCCAAAAAATGAATAAAATAGAATGGAAACTGTCAGAGTGCATTGGATATGTATATGAGAGGCAAATGTTATTTCATTACATTCTTGTTTCATATTTATACACACGAGTATTTATGTACACAGTGATGTGTTTATAGATTACAAACATAATTGTGTTCCAGCAAAAAGAAAGAAAAGAAACACAAAGGCCACTGGCCTAACCCAACCAGGAAATAGTAGCATGCTATAGTGAATGAGCACGTGTTTGAGATTTATAGTCAGAAAATCCCCGATTTCCAGTCTCAGACCTTAGGAATTGTGTGACCTCCAAGAAGTTATTTAGCTTTGCTGAAACTCAGTTCCGTTTCCCATCTATAAAATGGGGTGGCCACAGGGCTTTCCTCAAAGAGTTACTAGAGAGAAGCACACTGACACGCAGTACCTGGCGCTAAGCACGCGATCGTGCTCCGCGGCACGCTCTCACCGCTCTGCTTCCTACCCGCGACGACCCTGGACGCCACCTTCCAGTAGACGAGGAGACCGAGGCAGTGTGGTCCAGACAAATGCACTCAACAGTTCCGCCGCACGGCTCTGAGTACACGACGTCGCTGTGCAAATGTGATGATGTATTCGAAGGACTTAACACAGTCAACCACTTCGTACCAACACAGAGACTCCTTAAAGACGTAACACTACTCACGGGGCAGGGTGTCCGTGAGACAGCGGTCCATGCAGGAATATAACTGATGCCCTGCTTTCTTCACTGAGAAACTTGTGCTTGGTCAGTTTACGGGAATATAATCCACGACCTCCAGAACAGACCCAAAGCCATGGATAGTATAGGAAATATATGTATTTCCAATATCATACATATATCCAAATATATATGTACCTGTATACATATATACCTCTGATAAAGTTTAACTTACAAACTTGGGTAAGAGATTAAAATAATACGTAAAAAATATAAGTACAAAAACAATGCAATAAAATTGCCAGCTCAGCATCACTTTTTTTTTTTTTTTTTTTTTGGTCTTTTTGAGACAGGGTCTTGCTATGCAGCTCAGGCTGGCCTTGCACTCACTTTGTAGCCCAGGCTGGTCTCCAACTCGCAACGATCCTCCCGCCTCAGCCTCCCGAGTGCTGGGATTACAAGCCTGCGCCACCAGGCCCGGCTGCAGCATCACTTTCGACTTGGGCCACTGTTGAGTAAGATAAGGGTTCCTTGAACACAGCGCTGTGATTCCAGGACAGCTGATCTAATAGCCAAACTGCCGGTTCGGTGAGGCACGGGCGCGAGAGATGGACACGCTGGACCCAGGGACGAGTCCCATCCCAGGCAGGACACGGCCCGAAGAAGCACGATTTCACCGTTGTCCTCAACACAGTGCGCAATTTAAAATCCACGGAGTCTTTACTTCTGAAATTTTCCTTTCTTATTTTTGAAATGCAGTGGGGAGAGCCCGGCGCGGGTCTGTTCTATGGGTGCGTCGTCTGGGGTCCCTCCTGTTCCTCACTCCCGGCCTGCACTTGCCTCAGAGTGGCGGGGAAGCGCCCGGACGCACCCCTTGGAAGCTAAGCCGATCTTCTCTCTTCTTTTCTTTTTCTGGGCCCAACGTTACTGCACAAAATCACACCGGCCCCATTCTTTCTGTTCATCTCTCAGAACAGACAAATGTAACATTACATCTGATTGATCGATGGCCTGGAGAAGAAAAAACTTAGTAAGTGCATGGGTAAAAGAAATTCTAAAAACGTGTCTTCGCCATCCGCATTTCTAAGTCTGAAATGGAAATGCTTTTTTCTTCCGCTCTGCACGACTGTAGAGAGCCTTTAGCCATCCATGAAAAACCGTACGTGGATTTTCTCAGCAGCTCCCATAGAATCTGGGAACCGTCCCCCTGTGTGCTCGCCTGCTTTCTAAAGGTTTCTCCGGCCCTCGGTTCTCAGGGGAGTAAGGGAAAGCCATCAATCTGCCATTCGTTCCGGCCTCTTCTTCTTGGAAGGTGTTGGTAGGACACTTACCCTCTTTCTAACTCTTTACCATCTCGGGCTGAATCTGGAAATCCAGGAAATCTGTTTTTCAATACCTGTACTACTGATGAGGATGCGACGTTACTATTTTAAAGGATTTTTTTTTGGTTTTCTTTTCCTGATGATATCGCAGCTCAGACCCAGGGCTTCACGCATGCTAGGCAAGTTCCCCACCATTATTTTCTTTAAATATCCCACTATCTTTTTGAGCAATTAAAACAAGAGTGAACTTTATTTTTATTTCATATTTTACATTTCTAATACTCCATTTCTTGTGTAAAGTTTTTGACCTATGTTATATTTTTTCCAACTGAAAAACTTCCCTTAGCTTTTCTGACAGGCTGAACTATACTGCTAGTCCAGATGTCACAGTGTTGAGGTTATGAATGCGTGGACTAGAGGACTGTCAGGTAAAGAGCCTCTTTGGTCCTGAGGGGAAGCAATGCCAGGCAGCTCTCGCCAGGCTTCCCCTTTGCTGGCTGTCCCTTCAGGGCGTGGATAATACCAGACACATGTAAACTACGTATTTCTACGTTGCGCGCTCTCAAACAGTATGCAGCTGGGCAGGGTTGGGTCTCGCCGTTTTCAGAGGCTCTGGGTTCGTCTCTAGTACTGCCAAAATGTTTTGCGGGTTTTTGTCCCTTAGAGTCCACATACAATTTTAAAATAACGGCCTACATGGATCAACAGATAACAGCCTGCTGGTCAAATGCTGCGCAAGAGATTTAAAACGACATAGTCTTACCTATTCTCTATCATTGTGCTGCTGTCGGGCATTTTACTTTTACGTGAACTATCACTATAACATCATAACTAACTCAGTCAGCACACAGTACTGTTGATGAACCCAGCTCCTCTGCACTGAGCTACACTCCAGCCCTTTCTTGGGTTAAAAAAAAATTTACCCAAGGCTTTTTCAGGGGGTGAAATTGTTTGTTTTTTGTTTGGGATGCTAAGGATTGAACCCAGGAACTTAGCACTGACCTACGTCTCAGCTCTTTAAAATTTCTTGAGACAGGGTTCGAGTGGTTTGGTTTTGGTGCTGGGGGTTGAACCCAGGCCTTTGGACCGAGCTACATCCCCGACCTTTTTCTGTTTGGTTGTTTAACTTTTGAAACAGGACCTCACTAAATCACTAAATTACCCAAGCTGGGCTTGAATTTATGATCATCCTTCTCAGCCTCCCAGTGTTGGGATTGTAGGTGTGCAACACCATGCCTGGTTTTTAAAAAAATTTTAAATAGATATAAATGACATCAATTAAAAAGTTAACATGGAGGTCCACGGGGCGGTGCACATCTGTAACCCCAGCACTGGAGAGAGTCTGGCAGGAACACTGTCTCAATTTGTGGCCAACTTGAGCTACATAGGGAGTTCAAGGACAGCCTGAACTACGTAGAGAGACCTTGTCTCAAAAGTAAAAAAAAAAAGTTAAAATGAAACAATAATAATGCTCAGAGGAGGCATTTTTAAAAGGAAAATAGACACAAAGAATAAATAGAGCAAACAGAAGAAGAGAACAAGATAATAAATGATAGCTTTAATCCAATCTTCTTCATCACTTTAAATTCAACTAATCTAAAAAATAATTAAAGAAATTTAAAGAACTTAAAGGAAAAGATCACTGTACTGGACAAAAAAATCAAGACTCAACTATATGTTGTTTACAAGAAACCTACTTTAAACACTAAGATAGAAACGGGGAATGAAATATGAAAAAGATTTGTATCAGGCAAACACCAGCCGAGAGAGAGCGGTCATGCTGATCTCAGGTAAAATACACTGCAGAACAAACAATATTATCAAAAACATGTTGGAAATTAACTCATTATAAAGAAATTTCTAATTATAAGAAATTTTCTAAGTAGAATAATAATCCTAAAGGTGTATATATCCAACAACAGACCTTCAAAATTCAATAAGTAAAATCTAAAGGGTTTGAAAGGGAAAAGACAAATCCAAAATAAAATCAGCGAAGTCAACTGATAAAACAGACAGGAAAATCATTAAGTATATGGATGCCCTCAAGAGCATACCCAACTCACCAACAGAATATACATGTTCCTCAATAGCATACGAAACATCCAGCAAGATGGGTGAATATGGGCCATAAAATAAATCCTGACACATGTAAAGGTAAAAGAACAGAAATTATGTAAGGTAAAAATCAATAAGGAAAGAAATTGAGGGAACTTCCAAATATTTAAACACTAAACAGTGTACTGCTAAATAATCCATAGACCCAAAAGGAAGTCTTAAGCAAAATGGAAAAGTATTTTGAAACAAATGAAATCAAAACACAAAATATCAAAATTTGCACCAAAGTAATAGTTTGAGGAAATTCACTGCATTGAATTCTTATGTGAGGAAAGAGTAAAGTTCAAACTTCACTTAACCAAAGTTTCTACCTTAAGAATTAGAAAAAGTAAATTGAACACCAAACATCACCTGGACAGACACTGTAATACTGACAAAAGGGATCAGTGAACTGGAAAACAGGAAAGAAATAGAGAAAATCGATGAAATCAAAACTTGAAAAAGTTACTAAAACTGCTAAACGTCTCACCAAGAAAAAATACAGAGAAAACTCAAATAACCGTACCAGAAATGAAAGGCCTTTACTCTTGGCCTCACTGAGATCAAAAGGATTGTAGAAGAAGAGATAAACCACCATATATGATGAAATTAACAGTTCAGGTGAAACAAGTCGAACCTTGAAAGACAGAAACTACCCAACTTACTGAAGAAGAACTAGAAAACCTGGATAACCCTTCCCAACAGAGTCAAAACTACAGGCCCAAATGGTTTCCGTGGTGAATTTTACTAATTTATAGGGAAAATATAATATCAAATCTACACAATCTCCTCCAGAAAAATAAAAGAATAGGAAACCTCCTCCAAGTCATTCTATAAGGCAGAGATTAACCTAATATGAAAAACTGGCAAATAACCAAATTTTTGACAAATAATCAGAAAGGAATATTGCAAACCAGGATTTTTTTTTTTTTTTGTCTGACTTTTTGAGACAGGGTCTCACTGTGCAGTTCAGGTTGGCCTTGAGCTCACTATGTACCCCAGGCTGGTCTTGAACTTGCAAAGATCCTCCTGCCTCAGCCTCCCAAGTGCTGGGATTACAGGCATGCCCCACCACGCCCAGCTAGTAAACCAGGATTATTTGTGATAATAAACACAAATTTCTTCAACAAACACCAACAAATTGGATTTAGCACTATATAAAAAGGAATATATATCTCATCAAGTGAGATTATTCATCTCAGGAACACAAGGCTGATTCAGCATTTGAAAATCAACCAGCTGGTCGTGGTGGATATGACTGTAATCCCAGCCCTCAGGAGGCTGAGGCAGGAGTATCACAGTGAGTCAAGGTTGGGTAGAAAGACTCTCTCTCAAAAACAACAAAAATCAATTAATGTAACTCACTAAAAGACTAACACAGAAAAACTTTTTGATCATCTCAATAGAGTCAGAAAACACCATCTGACAAAATTTAGCATTCATTCATGACTTTTAGAAAACTCTCCACAAATTGAGAATAGAAAGGAATTCCTTTAATCTTAGTAATAGCATTTATATATCTACATAAAACCTACAACCACACTAAGGCCTTAGTTCCCTTTCCTTCTCAGTGAGACACAGTACTCAACACCCACACCTTAAAGGAGAGGTTTACTTTGGCTAATGGTTTCAGTCCGTGGTAGGCTGGCCCCAAGGGAGATAGCAGAGAGCAGAGGAGCATGGCTGAGGAACAGGTGCTCAACCCAGCAGCCAAGAAGCCAAGAGAGAAGAGCGGTGCTGAGGACAAGAACACACCTCCAGGTCTCATTCCCAGGGATGCACCTCCAAGCAGGGCCCACTCAACTGCTGGACTCACCAAGAGACGAACCCACTGGAGAGTGTAGCACCCCGTGACCCTTCCAAACACACGTGGCACCGGGGACATTTCAGATCTAAACCATAACATCTTGGTAGTGAAAAACTAAGGTGTTTTCCATTAGGATGGAAACAACAGCAGGATCGCCTCGCTCATCACACCAGTTCAGTATTATACAGGAGCACCTGGCCTTCGCATAATAGAGAAATAAAATCATACAGATAAGAAAGGACGAAACAAAATCGCCTTTATTCTCAGATGACATGACTATCTATGAAAAGAATCCCAAAGAATCTATAGAATCATCTCTCAGAATGAAAAGAGCCTAAAATTTTCATAGGATACATGGCCAGTGTATAAAATCAATGTATTCCCATGTAGAAATAAACAATTGGAATTTGAAATTTTTGTAAAAAATCATGTACAGTAGCACTGAGAATTAAGTACTTAGACACAAATTTAGCAAAATATGTGCATGCAAAAAATACGGAACACAAATGAAAGAAAGTGAAATTAGATATACAAGGAGAGAGGCCACATTAATGAATTGGAAGAATCAATATGTTAAGATACCCATTATCTTCAAATAATGTATATACTTGGTACATCCAGATCAAAGCTTCAGCAGTCTTTGGAGATATTGCCAAACTAATTCTAAAATTTATATGAGAATCTAAAATAATTTTTTAAAAGCTAAACAAGTCTGTAAAAGAACAAAATTGAAAGACTATCTGATTTCAAAATCCATTCTAAAGCTACAATTATCTATATCACATAATGCTGGCCAAAAGGTAGATGCAAATAAAGTAAAATAGAATAAAGAGGCCAGGAAAAGACCCACAAATATATACCAAATTGATTCTTGGCAAAGATACGCAGGCATTCTGTGGAGGAAGCTTTACCTTTTCAGTACTGTTGAAAACATTGAGCTTCCATAGGCAAAACAGAACCTTGACACGTATCTCATACTCTATATAAAGCTCAGAGTACATCACTGACCTAATTCTAAATCTGAAGCTTTAAAACTTCTATAACAAGTGGAGGAAAACTTCTGTGGGTCCTTTGTTTTGATTGATAGGTTTCTAGATTTTCTAAAAACACAAACAGTAAAGAAAAATTGGCAAACTGAACATTAAGACTTTAAAAACATGTCTGTAAAACACAATGCTAAGAGAGTGAAAAGAAAGCCAAGACTTGTAGAAAAATATTTGCATATCCTACATCTAGGAAGACCAGTAACTAGACTATCACTGCAGTCTAAGTAATGACTCCTCCACAATTCATGTTGAAACTGAATCCTGTGTGCATTTGGATGACTAAGTCAAGAGGGCTCTGCTTTCATGTGTGGGATTAGCACCCTTGCAAGTGGTGCAAAGCCAGAGGAAGTGCTCTCTTGCCCTTCCACTTCCTGCATACTACGAGGACACAGTGTCGTGTCCATTTTCTCCTCCAGAGGCCACAACAAAGCGCCATCTCGAAAGCACACATGAGGATCTCACAAGGCACTGAAGCTGCCAGTGTCTTGGCCTCAAGCTTCTCAGTCTCCAGAAATAGGAGAAATAAATTCCTTGTGTTTATAAATTACTCAGCCTATGACTTTTGTCATATACCACAAAGAGACTAAGACAAATACCTAAAGATCTTTCAAAAGGGAGAAACAATTTTCCTTTAAAAATGAGCAAAGGGGCTGGGGATTTAGCTCAGCGGCAAAAGCGCCTGCCTGGCAAGCGCAAGGTCGTGAGTTCGGTTCCCGGTACCGGAGAAAAACCAAAAATAAAAATAAAAATAAAAAAAAAAATAAAAATGAGCAAAATATCTGAGAAGATATTCAACATCAATAGTCACTAAGCAAGACAAATTACAAGGACAGGAAGTACCACCGCAAACCTGAAATGGCTAAAATGTAAACATTATCAGTATCACAATTGGCAAGATTACAAATTTTAGCCGGGTGTGGTGGCACACTCCTGTAATCCCAGCACTCGGGAGGCTGAGACAGGAGGATCGTTGCGAGTTCGAGACCAGCCTGGCCTACAAAGTGAGCTCATGACTGGCCTGAACTGCACAGCGAGACCCTGTCTCAAAAAGACAAAAAAAAGAATACAAATCAACAGAGACCCATGTGCATTGGTGGGAACGCAAATCATTTAGCCTTTTTGAGAGACAGTTTAGTAGTTTCCTACAAAATTAAACATACATTTGCCATATGACCCAGACATCCCACTCTTAGGTGTTTACTGCATGAACTGGAAACATGAATTCAGCTGAAAACCTCCATGAAAATGTTGATAGCAGGTTTATGCATAACACACCCAAACTAAAAACAGCAAACACAAGGTCCGGTGGGTCACAAGTCAGACAATTTGTGGTGCATCTGTACAACTGAATACCTAGCAATAAGCAGGGGGGAAAACTATTAATTCATACAACTGCATACATGCCTTCAATCCTAAGTACATCTCACTAAGTAGAGAGATCAGACCCCAAAACCTTTGTGTTGCATGATCCATTTGTATTGACTATGTGAGCTCACTGTAACAAAATGCCTAAGGTAATCAACTTTAGAAAAAAGGAAAGGAAAGGTTTATTGTGGCTCAGTTTCAGAGGTGTCACTCCACGGTCAGCGGGCCCCTTGTATTTGCACGGGTCCTAAAACAGAACACCCTAATGGGTGATGGAGCACACTGCACCTCCTGGTGGCTGGGAAGCAAAGAGAAAGAGGATGGTGCCGGTTCCGGCTTTCCTTCAAAGCCACACCCCCAGTGATCTAACTTCCTCCCACTAGGCCCCACCTCTTTGCAGAAAATGACAGAGCATGCTGACAATCTATCTGTAAAGCAGGTTTTTCCCAGTCAGAGTCTCACTCTAAAGAAAGTATGTATGAAACTCTGCACGAATGAAACAAACCTCAGAACATGTGAGAGCTTCTAGAAGTAAAATCTGTTCTGAGCACTTGCACCCACTCTGATTTTGTCCACCTCCTCCGTGTGGCCATCCCTAAAGGAAGGCATGCAGCAGGGTGCCGCAAGGACTCAGGCTGCAGGCTCAGCCGCAGCTCCAGCCCATTATTCTATCGAGTAGAATATTAGTTGGCTACTATCCTTTGAATACCGTATGCTCCCTCCAAAACTCATCTTGAAAGTCGATTGCCATAGTGATGGTGGTGGGACATAGGGCTTTGAGGTGTGATTGGGTCATTAAGAGGGACTAATGCCTCTCTTGGAGGAGCAAGGTCTCACTCTTGTGGGGTTCGGTTAGTTACCATGAGAATGGGTTGTTTTAAAGTGTTTTGCGTTTCATGCACATACCTGGTTGCCCTCTGCTTTCCACCAAGCTAAGAAATAATCCAAAACCCTCACCAGAAGCCAAGCAAATGGCATCACCATACACTTGGATTTTCATGGCCATGAGTCAACATAAACCTCCATCCTTTATAAAGTATCCAAAATCAGGTGCTCTGTTACAAAAACAAAAACAGGCTAAGATAGTAACATACTCTGGAACTGCAAATACAAAACTTTTACTATAATACTGTGCTTTATAAGTGATTTGTTCCATTTTCTCTCTTTCCAAAATAAAATATATTAAACTTCTCACTATTAATAGACTCACTTTTATTTTATTTTTAGGGGAGTTATTTCAATATCCTTTTTCCCTTTGGACAGGGTCTCACTATGTAGTTCAGGCGGGTCTTGAACTCACTATGTAGCTTAGACTGGCCTCAAACTCACAGCAATCCTCCTTTCTCAGTTTCCCAAGTGCTGAGATTACAAGTGTATGCCACCATGCCCAACCTTAATATCTTTTTTAATTTTTATTTTTATTGGTATATGTTTGTAGTACACAATGATTACCCTCATCAAAGGGGTTGATGCAGGGCTGGGGATTCAGCTCAGCAGCACAGGGCTTGCCTGGCAAGCACAAAGTCATGAGTTCAAGTCCCGGTTCCAGAAAAAAAAACAAATAAAAGGGGGGCAGGGTTTGATGCATGTACATAATACATCTTAATTCTTTTTACATTCCTTTCTTCATTTCTCTCTTCCTCCCTCCCTCCCTATCTTGCAAAAGATCTATCTCTATTTCCTACTGCCTGCTTTTTTCTTTTGCTCTTTAATTTATTCACATTTTCAGTTTTTCATATAAAAGAAACCACGCAATATTTAAGCTGATGTGTCTGATTTATTTCACTTGACATTATGATCTCAACGTGCATCCATCAGACTTAAAAAAAAATCTTGCGGTTGGATCTACTCTGTTTCACCAACATTTTCTTACTTATCATGACTCATTCTTTGGATAGCACAAGTGATCATACAAAATTCTACATCTCAAGGGCTGGGGATATAGCTCAGGGGCACAAGCGCCTGCCTGGTAAGCGCAAGGTCCCAAGTTCGATTCCCGGCACCAAAAAAAAAAAAAAAAGAAAGAAAGAAAGAAATTCTACATCTCACATCTTTCAAAAAGGGAGAACATAATACTTAAAACATACCTAATGACTTTGAGCCCATTTTACCTGACTTGGTAGTTACACCACACAGATGTGTTATACATCAGAGCGTTTAACAGCACGTATTTCTTTTAAAATCCTCATCATCCGTCTACATTTTCTTAAAATTTTCAAGCATGTCCATAAATAGTATGTATACCAAATTGGCTCTCATGAAAAATCTCATTCTAAAACCCATTTAAACAGTTTTCACTTCTTTCCCTAACGTGGAGAGTATAGGAAGGCTTGGGATCCTAATTACTAAACACAGACAATGAACATTTCCATGTGATAATATTTGAAACTACATTTTTTAAAATGATGCTACCATCTGGAATGCCTTTACATGTTTTTATGGATCTAGAAAATTTGAGGGAAAAGTACGGAATTATAAATACGTGTAATTTTTTAAACTAAAATTAAAAAGATAAATACATTTAAAAATTCAACGTAGTGAAATTGTAGGAGAACTATTTGAGCTCTAACTAGAATGTTAATATTTTAAGCTTGATGCAGTAAGAAGCGCTAGCGTTTGATGAGCGTGGGAAGCTCATATAACGAAAGCAAAACAGGAAGGGAAGAGTTTTCTTGTCACTTTTGTTTGTTCCTCTTGGCTCCAACCTTCTGTAAACACAGACACGCCCACCGCCGTCGGATGTTCGCACTGGCTCCCGGGACTGGAGGAGCCGGCGGGAGGAGGGTCCCGATCTGCCTCCACCGTGGGCGACCCGAGCCCTTGCTGCCCGCCCACGCTGTGTTAGCAGGGGAGTGCCGCATCAGGAACCCTGCGCTTTTTCTCCTCTAAAGTCCATCCACAGCATATGTCATTTATTTCTCCTTCTCTGTTGTGTCAAAACATGCACGGAAAATGTGGAATTTGTAAAGACAAAACTGGCTTCTTCGAAGAAGAAAAAATTCCCTTTTCTTCCTTGTCCAACTTCAGCGACCACCTCATTCCTTGGTCCGCATCACAGCAAAGTTTCCCGAGAGACGCGCGCAGTCACTGTGGCCGCCTCCCCCCACTCAGCTCGCAGGGCCTGCTGACCCACTGGGATTGCTCTTGTAGCAACCCCTGCGTCGCCCCCACTGCCGTCCTCCACCGCGCGACGACTCCAAAACTTAGGGGCGTAGCGTCCCCGTTATCCCCTTCCCTCGCGTCTGCGGGCGTGCAGAGCGCCTCTGGTCGATCCCGGCTGCATCCAGGGGAGGGGATGCTACATACAGAAGCCGGGAACCTGAACACTGTCTCTGGCGCCCACCCCGCCGGTCTTCTAACATCAGATCACAGCTTTTACCTAATCACGTTTCTGCACGACTGTCCACCTTACCAAATCAGGTACGTATTTACAGCTATCACAAAAAGGAACAGCTTTCCCTGGGTCTTCAAGTCTTCATTTTTGTATCCCCCTGTTCTGTTCTCTCTTAACTTGCCCTGTATTAAAGGTGCGTGGGCTGTGACCCCTGCTGTGGGTAAGGAGGAGTGGCACCCTTCTGTTCCTACAGGGACGATCTTTTCTCAGTTTGTATCGTTTGTTAGTATATGTCTGCCTTACACAGGGATTACATTCCTTGTGGGAAGTTCGTACATGTACAAACACATCTTAATTCTTTTTTACATCCCCTTCTCCTCCTCGCTCTCCCTCCTCCTACCCCTCCACCCCTTTCCCATTTGGACAAAGTCTGTCTCACTACTCTCCATTATCTATATTTTATTTTGCTGTTTATTTATATTTTGGGCTTCTCATACGAGAGAAACCATGCAGGGTTTAAGCTTGTGCGCTTCATTTGCTGCACTTAACATGACGATCTCAAGGTGCATCCATTTTCCTATATTTTTTTTTTCCTGGTACTGGGAATCGAACCCATGACCTTGCACTTGCCAGGCAGGCCATTTTCCTATATTGAAGCTGCAGCTCACATTTGCCTGGGGAGCGGAATCATCTTGTATTTATCAGCCATTCCAGTTTCTTTTTCTGTAGCTTGCTTGTTTATATATTTTGCCTATTTTCTCTTGGGTTCTTTTCTGTCTATAAGTGAGTTTTAGGAGTTTATTGTATATTCTCTGCCCCAAAGCTATATTGATTCTTTGCCATGCAATATCTTCTTTTATCTTTGTCTTTTAACTTTGGTGATAGTTCCTTTTGATGTGCTAAAATTTTAATTTTTCATTTACTTGAATTTATCAATATGATTTATGCTTTTCATTTGCATTTTTTCTAGAAACCATTCTTTGTCCTGATATTATACAATTTTGTCCTATTTTTCTGGAAACTTTCAAAGTATGGTTTTTCAAATGAAATTGCGAAGAACATAAAGCGCCTATGTGTAAGGGTGTGAAACGGCTCTAACTTTCCCTCACATCCAGTCATCTTCCCTTTTCCTCAACCTTTAAGCTGAAGCAGATATTGTCCGAACCGACAGATGAAGAAAATATATTTGATAGCCCCGAGGTCCTGTAGCCTGTTGGTGGCCATGAAAATCAGAGTATCTCCACCTAAATGATCCCAGGCATATCGAGTGCATCACTATCTAAACCTGCAGTCTTGGGGCTGGGGATTTAGCTCAGCAGCACAGCGCCTACCTGGCAAGCACGAGGTCGTGAGTTCGATTCCCAGTACCGGAAAAAAACAATAAATAAATACACAAATAAATAAATAAACCTACAGTCTTGCCTTTCCTCTCAGTTTTTACCTCCCGTCCACACTGCTTCCCTCTGTGTTTTCAGAGATACTCAAGGATTTCGCCACCCCGCCAGGCCGAGGCTTCCGACCTAGAGTTGGTGTAAATCAGAATTCCAGAAACCTGGGCCGGGGATTTAGCTCAGCGGAGCAGCGCCTGTCTGGCAAGCATGAGGTCCTGAGTTCGATTCCCAGTACCAAAAAAAAAGAATTCCAGAAAGCTTCTTGGGCACCCTACCCAGCCCCCAACTAGAGATTAGAATCTAATCAGTCTGGGTGAGGCCGAACATTCATATTTCCTAACACATCCTGGAGGACCTCTAGCACAGTGCCCTCCCGCCCCCTGCATAATACCCAGAGAAATTTCTCAGTGTCCCCCTATCCCGCCATGCATAAGTTGATCCCCATGACAAAGAATTATTCAAGAAAGAGACTTTCACCAGCTTAGGTTGGGAAACCTGGTCTAAGAGTCTACGCCACCCTCACTGCAGTCCAACACCAACAGCACCCCTTCACCGTCATGGGAGAGCGTGAGGTCACTGTGAGACACCTGGCTTCTTACCACTTCTTCCCGTCAAAATGACGCTTGAATGGGAGGCTCCGTGACTTACATGCACGTCGAAGTTTGAGAGTATCACGCTGGACTCTCCCGCACCCCACCCCGTATCCGATCATATAATGCGGGCTCTTCTCTTTATCCTCCTAGAGGCTGTCTTCGTCTTTCATGCATGGGGTGATTTCTCAACCCAGGACCACCATCTTCAGGCCTAATACAGCTCTTTGCTCTTTTCGAGCGTCGTGAGAAACATTTCAAAGTAGAACAGAGCTAGCCCTTCCCAGGGAAAATCATGCACGCCCCCACCTGACCCCACAGGCTGGGAACCCGCTGCACACCATTTCAGCAGGTTTGTGGAGTGCCTGAAGGGCTGCTCAGATCCCTCCTAGCAAGAAAGTCTCCGCGGTCTCTTAGTTCCCAGAGTGCCCATCTGTCCCTTCTGGAATATGTAATCTGTGTGTGTGTGTGTGTGTGTGTGTGTGTGTTTCTCACGAGCCTCTTACCACATTTGGGTCAGAAAGGGTATCTCTTATCTTTACAACCTCAGGGATTGGCACAAACAGATGTTCATTAAAGGTTGCTAGTAAATTTAAAAGAACAATAGAGCCAGCATTCTTTCCACTCTAACCCATTACTTTCCAATTTAGGCTTTGGTGTCTTGGTATTTTTCCCTTATAAATGAAAGTGTGGTGCCTTATGTCTTAATCAGGGTGCGGTGATATGGGTGTTTACAATACTATTCTTCATACATGTTGTATCTCTGAAGCATTTGATAATCACGATAAATGAGTGACTGTCTAGGTGTCCCTCTGCTCCCCATTCGTGCCTCCAGAAGACTGTCCCCAGGCCAGCCCACCTCTCCCTCTTGTGGTTCTCTGCTTTCTTAGGTGACTACAGAGGTTAGAATGTCCAAGTGGAAAGGCTGATCAAAGACATAAGGAGCAGTTCTTGAATTAGGATGAGAAAGATTTTGGAGCCACTAATTTTACCAGAGAAGCGAGATGATCCCTGGGAAGATGACGAACTAGAGTATTCTGTGCATTATGGGAGGCTAAGAGCTTTGCTCACACTAGGTGACCAATTTTCAAGTTAAACCAGAATTTATGCGCCATCATCTAGAGAAATATGGGGAAACTGAAGTTTATAAGAATGGGATATATTCATTAACGCAAAGACTTTTCCAAACCACTTTAAAGTATTTTGGGCAACGAAGTTTTATATCTCCAACCTTTTTGCCATTATAGTAACTTATTTCTTTCTGCCCTCTAATTCAAACAAACAAGAAATGTCCTTTGCTTTTAAAATGTCACCTCTTTTTTGCTTTGATTTAGTGCCCTTTGGCCACAAGCCCACTGGCCCCAAGCCAAGTGGTCAGACTCCTCCGCAAAGCCTTGGCAAAGGAGGGGACAGAGTCACAAGTCAGGAAGCCTGCTGGGGCCGGCTGTCCTCCAAAGTGCCCTCTACGTGTCAGCAGCCTCCTCTCGGCTTTCCCTCCTTAGACAGGGCGGTCCTCGGGATGCCCCTGCCCTTTCCCCTGAGACAAAGGCTCTGTCTGCAGCACCCCCCGTACTGCCACCCCCAAGGAAGGTGGAGGCCAGATCCTTCTCAGGGACCAACTGAGAGGAAACAGCCTGGGCAACTGAAAGTGTTGACAAGGTCCTGTCTGGGAAAACAAGAACTAACAAAACAAAAACAATTCTTTTCTGCTAAAACCTTCAGTTCTGGAATCATTTCCTCACTGTCTGCATGAGCCGCAGCTGTGCTGAAGTGGCTCTTCGGACAGGCAAGACCACAGAAGACAGCCACGGACACGGACACACAGATATGCTTTAACTGTGTATTAGCGGAGCATTCTGCCAGCGTGGGGGGCGTTCAGGAATCTCCTTCCAGCTCCGCTTTTCCACTTATTGGCTCTGTCTGAAGCCACCGAAACTCTTTGGGCATTCATTTCCTCCCTGTGAGACAAGGCGGACAAACATAAAGCTGACCTCATAGCAGCTCTTAGCCGTGCTCTTTTACCTGGTTTAACAAATTTCACTTGACTGATCAGAGTAAGGACAAAGAAAAGTTTTAACTGATGCCAAATTCTCTAGGAGGAAAGTACTCTAGATTATTGTTTTCCCAGACTGAAACTAAAAGTAAGAGCCAATTACTGATGTGGAATACAAGGAAGATAGGTTTCCTCCCTTTGGGCCTATATTCTCTTAGCAAGCATTTCTCAAATTTGAATATATAGGATGGAGCTCTTTTTCAAGATGACAGAAGGAAAAGGTCATTTTGGTTTGGACTATCTGTCCAAGTGCACATTAAATTAATTGAAAAGGTACAGTACAAAATTGCTTGCGTATATGCATACACACATGAACACGTACACATGTGTGTATGGAAGCACATGTATTAGGATACAAACGAAGCGTGTTACAACCTTTCAAATATTTCATCGTTCAGCATTGTAGGTGCTCTGTCTCTGCACCAGGTAGGGAAGAATTCATGGTGCACAATTCAACTCTGGTCCATAAAGCACCAGTATAGGAGGAACACTTCAGAAATGTAAAACCCTTTGCAACCCAGGAGGCACTCCTGTCTCTGGCTCTAAGGTCAATTATTCCCTTGCATTAAACAACTTCCTGTTTTTCTCTATAGTATCCTTTATCATGCTGGACTCTGACTGCACTATTTTTGTTCAGGTTTTTTTTTTTTTTTTTTCAACCAGCAAGATCAGTTGCACCTGAACAAGAAACTGATTTTTTTTAAAAAAAATAAGTTTTCTCACAGAATCAGTGACATAAGAGGATTGTTTGTTTTCAATCCTGACTTTTATCCTCCTAGATCTATTTTTGAAACGTATTTTATTTTGGGATGTCCTGACTGAGATGATACTAAGTTGGAAAGCCTGGTGCAAATTTTATTGACCTCCATTTCCGACTGTAAAGGATGTCCCCCACTAATCTGTCATCCACAGGGCAGACGAAGGCCAGAAGCAGGGAAGCCAAGCCAGATGGTGTGTGCAAGAGGCCCCCACCAGGTGCTTTGTGTTTTGTTGGTTGTTTTTTTTTAAAAATAGTTGACTTAAAGAAGGAAAAAACACATGGGCATCCTTATTCCAGTCTGAGTTAAATAAATGTTAACTATAATATCTATGGCAAACACAATGTCTAAGAAGAGGCACTTACTCAGTACCTTCTGGATATGAGAATGAGTGGATGGAATGAGGCGTGGGTGGGTGGGTCGATGGCTGGATGCTAAATGAATACTGTTTGTGGTTCATTATTTAAACAATCCAAAGCACAGAACGACAAATATTATCACTTAGGAAACTGTAAGATTTATAAAGTAAATGTTCCCCCTCCATCTACTTTTCAGAGACAGACAATGATTATGATAAACAGTGATCAGGATTGTGTCATACTTTCATTGGATTTTATTATCTATCACATAAATTTCTCTCAACATTATCCCACTGTCCATCGTGATGTACATCTCTTACTTTCTATTCGTACGTCAAGGATCTCTGCTCCTGTCAGTGTGTAGAGGTTCACGTTGTCCCCTTTTAAGGACTGCATGGTTTTCTGCTGTAGAGACATCTCATAAGCAGTTCAGTCAGACTCACTTGAAAATTATAACCCGGGGAATAGTTCAGTGGTAGAGTATTTGCTTAGCACACAAGAGGCCCAGGGGTCCCTAATACCACAAAAAAAGAAAAGAAGGAAAAATGAAGGAAGGAAAGTCTGTCTAGTTTAATTTTATGCCACGAACACAATCTTCTTGTGCACTTCCTTGAACACATGTTACTGACCATCTGTACTTTTAGCTGTAAAATTTTTTGCTGTTTGCTTTACTGGCTTGTCATTTTGTCTTTATAAGAATTCTGCACCTTAAGATTTGTAACTTTTATCATTTATATGTGCAACAAATAGTTCCTCTCAAGCTGTCACCGCCTTTTAACTTTGTCTTTTGACATCTTTCACTGATTAATTCCAGCTTTTCTATATTCCAATCTATTTCTTTCTCTTCACTGCTTTTTCTTTTCTGGACAATCCTAAGACATCCTCCCAAACCCTAAATTTATAAAAATACGTACTGATGTTTGATAATTATACTTTCCTTAGATGTTTAATGCTGACTGAATATCCATCTAGATCTCCAACACTTCCCAACTTCCTTCCCCAGCCACTTGGACTAGGGATTGAACAGAGACCCTCTACGCTAAGCTGCATCCTCTCCCCTTCTGTCTTTTTTGTTTTAATGTTCTCTAAGTGACACAGGCTGAGCTCCAGCTTGGTATCCTCCTGCCTTAGCCTCCCAGCTAAGATAGCCCGTTTTAGAATTAGGTTCCAGGTATGTTCCATTCCAGCCCGCTGGAAATGGGGTGAAGTGAGATACACAGGCTGGTGTCATAGCCACTCCTGACCCTGAAGACCCCCACGTAGCTTTCCAGCGCTCTCTTCCCCTAAGTCCCACACCTCCAAATCAAATGTTCCCTATTGCACAGGAAGATGGAAGCAGCCTTGGTCACTGAATCTCCTCCTGGAACAGAGCTTCCTGGAACAGTCTCTAGACCAGGGATGGCGAACCTTCCAGGGTTTGCGATGGTACAAAGAGCCCGCTGTGGCATGCACACCATCGGCTCGCCACCACTGCTCCGGACTGTCTTCAGGCTCGGCATCGTCAATAAGCTTCATGAGAGGCCGTAGTGATCCTAAGATATTTTTGATATTGGAACACAGTTAACATAACAGTATAGTTTTTCCCTACATTGTAGATGTTCAATTCATCTACAATTGTTATACACCGTATAGTGTACAATGAGGAAGTTTGTTGTTTTAAGACATCTTCATTATCATACTATGAAGTCCGCACCTTTCAGTGTGTCTGTTTCTGCCTTCGTTCTCTGTCATCACTGATCTGTTTATCCACTTCTGTACCATTATCCAGCTAGTTTTGTGTTACAAATGAAAGCATATATTTTATACTTTTACTATCTTAAACAGCAAATTCCCTTTCATGATTCTTCTTTTTAAAGGTCTATCCTTATTCTTCAAAATGAGTCTTAGAAACAATCTATTTCCCAGAACAGTTCATTGGGATTTTAATTGGATTCTCTTTATAGTTGTATATTGATTTTGGAATGGACAGCATCTGTATGCTATTTTGTCTTCCCGTGAGGAATTATGTTATGTCTCTCTATTTTAGTCCAATTTTATGTCCTCTAATTAAAAGAAACGATACTTTTTAACCAATTCTTTAGTGTTTTGCAGACTAAGTTGACAATATCTTAAATATGATTTCTGCAGTCAATAATGTTATACATTTTTTAAAGATGAATTCGCACATATTTCTCTCCTAAACCCTACCTGATTGTACTTTTCTTAAAACAGTGTTAGGGATAAAAGCCTCACAATGCTAGGCAAATGTCTACCTCTGAGCTATATTCTTAGGCCTGTGGTGTATTTAAATTTTAATTAAAATGGGATAAAAATTTAATTCTAAAAACTGAAGAGACAGTCCATTACTGAACAATTGAAGAATGGTTTAATAACTGTGGGACAGCATAAAATATTTTATACCCATTGAAATGAAAGAGACATTACAAAGACAAAGAGCACACCTACCTTAGCTGGTTCAGGTTGCTGTGAAAGAATAGACAGGTGGCTTATAAACCATAGAAGGAAGCCAGGTGTGGCGGCCTACAGCTGTAATCTCAGCACTCGGGAGGCTGAGGCAGGAGCATCGTTGCAAGTTCAAGACCAGCCTGGACACAAAGTGAGTTCAAGGGCAGCCTGAACTGCGTAATGATACCCTGTCTCAAAAAGACAAAATTAAATTAAATTAATCACAGCAGGGTATTCAATCTGGTTCAGGAGACAGTACAGGGTCAAGGCTCCCTCTGGCAGGTCAGTGTCTGGTGAGAACTCGTTTTCCTGGCTCATGGATATCACTTTCTTGCTTTGTCCTCATTAGGCAGAAAGAGGAAAAGGAATTCCTTGGGACCTCTGTTATAAAAATACATTGCTCATGATCTAACCGCCTCCTAAAGGACCGATCTCCAGATACTATCACACTGAGAACCAGGTTCAAAAAATGAATTTTGAGGCACACAAATATTCAGTCTCTAATGGTTCCTACTTCTAAGTTGAAATTTTAAAATATTGTCTTACATTTAACGTCCTATGTTACCGTAGAGTTCAACAGTAAGGAAGGAAATTAAAATGTAGATAATGCTGCCGCTCACACTGAACGCTGCCTCTTCCCAAGGAGTCAGACCACAACCTAGTGTGTCATTTGGAAAAGTGATTCTGTTCTGTGTGAGAAGAAAGCTTATTGTTACAACCAATTCTTTCAACACTTACATTATATAAACCCAAAAACTGTCATGTGACTGTTGGATCAGCTGTGTATTTCCTTGAGTTGTTTATCGATGTTTTACGTACAATACTTTTTCTCCCAAACTGTACTTTTAACTGTATATTAGAGTCTTAGTATTCTTTATACCATTATGGTTTTGAGCCTATTGTAGGCGTGCAAAAAATATATATGAAGCCGCAGAAGTTATCCTTCCTTGCTGAGACCTTAAAATGTATGAAGATACCTGTGAATTGTTTATTACTATATTCATTTTTGAGTCAGAAGTGTATCAGATTCCTACAGTGTCTTCATCAGGACCGAGGTGCTAGTTGAAGGATGGTGTAGGTAATTAATAATGAGTGGAAACTAAACAGTTGCTGTCCTGGAGCTCGTCCTGTGCATTATATGCATGGAGCGTGCGGTCCTTCACCAGGTACTCCCATTAACCCTCACCCCAGCTTTAAGGGTGACAAGCCCAGCCCCTCCAGAAGCTCTGCCTTCCGGGCCCTACCGCTGAGCTAAGCATTTTCAGGAAGAATTTCATGAGCATCATCTCAGAAGATTCTTCTCCCATTTGACTTCAAAGTCCACACTCGTCCCACCTTCCACATTGCCCACAAAAGACGCTTAGGCAGCGATTTTAGAGCTAGGAGGCAACTCAAAGTCTGTCTTTTCACTACATGGAGCTCACTGCTGTGGTCAGAAGGTCAACAGGGAATTCAGCAGTGAACTCCAAATTGAACTCCAGAACTCCAACCGGGAAACGGAAGTGGCCAGATCTGCCTTTGCCCACGTCCACTCTAAATTTCAGAAGTGTTCTTAACACTGACCCTGTGGGAGCAAAACAGAACAAGCCACCACCTAAAACTCATAAAGTTGTCAAATAAAAATGTAAATTTCCAGTTTCTTTTCATAAATTAAAGAGTCTAACAGCAGTGGACCAGCTTTGTCACAGTACTGTCATTATGACGTAAGGGACCCTTGAGAAAGGTCCGCCCTGTTCTGGTCACGCAGAGCCACGTTGCCTGCATTCCTTCTTGGGCCCCCCAGGATTAAGACGGACCCACCCCCTAAGCATTCTGAACAGGTTACCCCAGTAAGGACTCAATAAGAGGAAGCACAGCGGAAGTGAGAACAAGTCAGGGCTGGGAGAAGTAACCCACGTGTCCACTGATGGGTGAATGGATGAAGAAAAGGTGGCACCATTGGCCCTACGTACCTGCAGGTCCCACACCCATGTATTCAACCGACTGAGGACTGAGTCCTTAAAAATTACATGCCTATTAAAGACTTTTTCCTTCTTACTATGCGTTAAGCAATATAATATAACTATTTGCATGGCCTTCACAGTATACAGGTATGACAAGCAACCTGGAGATGATTTACAGTATGTGAGAGGATGTGTACAGATTATATCCAAACGCCACACCACTTTATATGAGGAACTTGAGCATTCACAGACTCGTTTCTAAGGGCAGTCCCGGAGTCCAGCCCTTGTAGACACCAAGGGATAAATATTAATAAACAAATTATTATTCATCTTTAAAAAGGAGGATTAGTCTGATACATGCTACAATACAAATGAAACGAGGAATATCTTTTTCCTTTTTTTGGTCTTTTTGAGACAAGTTCTCACTATGCAGTTCAGGCTGGACTTGAGCTCATTTTGTAGCCCGGGCTGGTCTCAAACTCAACAATCTTCCTGCTTCAGCCTCCCAAGTGCTGGGATTACAGGCACACACACCACACCAGGCCTAAACTTGAGGAATATTAAGCCAGGTGAAATAAGCCACTCGGGAAATAGACAAATACTGGATGGTTCCAGTTATGTGCAGTATCTGGTCCCCAAATTCATGGAGACAGAAAGTGGCTACCAGGGGTTCAGGGAACAAGGAGTAGGGAGTGAGTGTTTAATGGGTACAGAATTTCCCTTTGCAAGATGAAAAAGTTCTGGAGACTGTATAATAATGTAAATAAACTTAACACTACTGAACTTTACACTTAAAAATGACTAAGTTGGTCAATTTCATGTGATGCACATCTCATAATTTTAAAATGTCTTAAGAGCAAAAAAAATAAGTGGGAACTGGATCTCAGAATAAAACTAAAGGCTGATTTATAAAGTCTTAGGTGAAAGCTGGAAGTGAGCAGACAGTATGGCTGAAGCAGTTGCCTACCTGTCTTCTGCAGGCGTCAGGGTTGGTCCTGGAGACCGGAACAGGCCTGAGCCTCTCAGGACCCTCTCATGAGGCCACTAACCATCAGGACTTGAAAGCAAGTGGCGACCTGGTTACCAAACGGCAGATGTACGTACAGCACGGCCAGGCAGGGATTGCTGAGAGGACCGAAAGCTGTCAGCTTATGGCTGTGTGTTTGAATTACATGTTTTGGGCTGGGGTTGTAGCTCAGAGGCACAGTGCCTGCCTCACAAGCATGAGGCTAAGAGTTTGATTCTTGATACCAAAAAAAAAATAAAAATTTACACCTTTAGAAATTCTGAATCTTATATAATTGTGTTATTATCCATAACACATTCACTCTATAATAAAAATGTTTGAATGTTTACAACTTTGCATAAGCTGCATAAAAACATAGATCCTATAACCAAAACTTTTAACTTGTAAAATTGTTCAGCAGGAACATTAACAGTAAATCTCCTACAGGGTGTAATTATGTGGTTCTCCTAAAATTCTTCATCTGAAGCTTTTCTTCTCCATCAAGAGGACATTCTGATTGGTTGGTCCTGGCAGCCCACCTGTACTAGAGAAGGATCCCCGGTCAAGACCAGATGCCCAGGAAGGAGTTGTGATGAGTCAGTGGTGGACGGGATCCGAGGATGAAGGTGTTTGTGTCGAGCCGGGGCAGCGCCTCCTTCTTGCACAAGCACACTAATATTTCCTGGGGTGGGAACAGCAAGGCTGCAGCTTCTTCACTCCTGCCGGTTTTGTTGCTACCCCAACCACCAATCATGTTGCCCTGGAAGTTACACATGTACCAGACTGTCGGTGGTTTGAAGCCAAACCTATTTTAACTGCCCCTGTACCCCACCAGCTACTTCAGTAGCCAGCTTTAAAAAATATTTGCTGACAAAATTAATACCGAAAAGAAAAAAATCAGATTCCTAGAAAAATTATTGATTATCTGGCTCATTTCCATTCCTAGACCCTGGGGAACCCCATTTAAGCATCTGTATTTGGTGAACCACCACAATAAAGATATAGGAAAAGAACATTGATACCAAGATTCCCCTCACGCTCCCCTTTTATACTTACATCCACTCTCCTGTCCCTAACTCCGACGGCCACCAATCTGCTTTCCATCTTTGGTCTTGTCATCTCAGTAATGGTATGGGAAGAGTTTGGGTGTGGAATGTCCCCCGAGGTCCCAGGTGCTAAAGATTTGGTCCCTAATTTGTGGCCCTTTTGATAGGTTTTGGAAACTTTTGGAGGTGAGGCCTACTGGAAGGTCTTCAAGTTATTGGAGGCATGAGCTAGAAAGAGGTGGTGGAGCTCTGGTCTCCTCATCTTTTGCCTGTTTGCGTTTGGGCCATGAGGTGAGCAGCTTTGCCCCTGTACACTCTCCCACTATGTGCGGCCTTGCCAGTCCTAAAGGCAGTGGTGCCAACTGGTTATGGTCTAAAGCCTCTGAATCCACCAGCCAAAACAGACATTTGTTTTTCAGTATAAGTTGGTTATCTCAGCTCTTTGTTACAGCAACAGAAAACTAACTAACATAGGTAAACAAATGACATCCTATAGAACATGATCGCTAGGGACTGGCCCCATTCCTTGGTACCCTCAAGACCCCCAACACTGGCCAGTGTATCAATAGTTTACTCCTTTGCATTCCTGGGTAGATAGTCCGTGGTGTGGATGTTTGACTCTTTACCTATGGAGGAACATTTTCACTAACTCCACCTTTTTGCTCTCATCAGCAAAACTACTATCAGTAATCATCCACATGGAACACATTTCTGTTTCTCTGAGATAAAAACTCAGGAGCACAGTTGCTGGGTTATCCTGTAGTGTTTAGAGTTTGTTTGTTTGTTTTGTTTTATTTTCAGTGCTGGTACCATATTTCTTTCCCACCAGCAATGTGTGAGAGATGCAGTTTTATGCCTCTGTTAGCATTTGAGAAGTTCACTGTTTTCTCTAAATTTTAGCTATTCTGATAGATGTCTAGTGCTTTCCCATTCCTGATAGCTAATGCTACCGAGCGTCTTCACATGTGTTTATTTGTCATCTCTCTATGTCTTTGCTGAAATACTTCTTTATGGTCTTTGTCCATTTTCTAATTAGATTTTTTTTTTTACTGTTGAATTTTAAGGGTCCTTTATAAATTCTACATATGGGTCTGTCCTAATTACTTTCTCATTGCTGGGACAAAGTACCAGACGCCCAGAAGTTAAAGGAGGAAAGGTTTATTTTAACTCCCAACTCATAGAGGTTTCAGTCCATAGTTGGCTGGCTCCAGGGCAGGGTAGCTGAGCAGAGGAAGAAGAGCTCGTGGCAAGGCAGGCAGAAAGCAGCAGTGCTCAAGGGAGTAGGAAGAAGGTATAGATCTATATATCTACATGTCTGATATAAATAGACACATAGATATCTCCAGGTCACGGCCACAGTGATCCACCTCTTCCCACAGGCTTCACCTCCCATCACATCCAACCTGCATCCTCAGCGTACATCATCTCGAATGTCTTTCTTTCCTTTTCACATGCTATAATTTCTGTAAGAGATGCAAAATTATTTATAACTTGGATGCTATTGTGGCTTTTTGAAAAGTACCCAGCTAGGCATTGTGGCATAGCCCATAACCCCAGCATTCTGGAAGCCAAGGTAAGAGGGTCACAGCTAGTTCGAGGCCAGCTTGAGCTATATAGTGAATTCGAGGCCAGCCTGGACTACATAGCAAGACCTTGTCTCAAAAATCAAGAAACTAATTAATTAAAACTTAAAAATTAAAAAATACTTAAACAGAGGGCTAGTGGATGTAACTCAGTGGGAGGGTACTTGCTTAGCAAGCGCAAGACCCTGGGTTCAATCCCCAGTAATGTACTACACTGCAAAAATAACATAAATAAATAAATGCTCAAACATGGATTTAGCTAAATATCTATTACTAAAGCATGTGCATCTTACTTTCACACAAGGAAATAAGATGCAGCCACTAAAAATGAAATCTGAATTTATGTATTAAAAGTCCAGTGTATATTTGATGAAGTAAAAACAAAGGGCACAACATTTAAAATTTTTGTGCTTTTGTATTTTGAATTTTAAAAAGAATTTTAAAAATAAAAAAGTGAGCCAAAGAAATGAAAATATTTTAGTTTTTTAATAGCTCTGTTCTGGGGATTATTTCATACTGCTATCTCACTGGATATTCGCAATATTACTTACGGCAAGAATTCTCCGGAATTACCTTCCCACCTAACACAGTTTCTAGATACCACGCAATTTATTATAAATTTTGTACATCCGATGCAACTGCATTTTCCTCTTTAAAGCCATCTGTCTGAAAATAATTATAAAACAGCCTGGAACATAAGATAAACAAGTGTGACACTGTACAGAGAACTAAAATTTGCCAACTTCTGCTGGATAATCCCTCACAAGTCATTCTGAGCAAACAGGTGTTTCTCCTTCTCTATGTATTCTACATACATAACAGAAAAACAACATTAAAGTTTTTAATCACAAGGAGGTCTATGACATATGACTTTTCTACTTCAAAGGAGTCTAATAATAGCACATGCATAGGAATAGCGCTCTCTCTGCAGAGTAAACAAACACTTCTCTCTCCGGAGAGAGATCAGATGATCGTACTTATGTCAGATCTCTCCCAGAATTCCACTGTGGCCTTTCCAAACAGGCTTTAAGGAAAACCACCGAATCTGAGATCGGAGCTTGTCTCAAACGTGTTTCCTTTCAAAACATAGGGAAACAGGATTTTTGGCCTCAGGAGGTCAAGGTCAGCAATCTAACAGAATTGGTCCTTTTGAACTTCCTCTCTAAGAAACACATTATGTTATCTGATGAAAGGTCTTGCATTGAAAATTCCGTTGACACTCAGGCCACGATCAATTTTGTTCTTTGCACAATAAATGATTTCAGGGAGCACAGTTATTAAAATCCACAAGTCAATGCAGTGATACAAAAATGCACATTTGCAAGATGAGCTGTGTGAGTTCTAGGAGGACGAGGAGAGTATGTTATTTTATTACGTGTGTGCCCACAAAGGACTACATAGTGCTCCCAAGAAGGAAGTAATTAATAATTATTTAATAATTAGCAGTATTTTAACATTTAAAGAAAAAGTTATGAAAAACACAGAATTAAGAATGCAAAGAAATATATCTGTATAGAATACAAATATAACACTCAAACTGGACTCCTTGAAGATTGCTTCCAGAGATCTCAATTTATATGGAATTATTTGCAAATGTGGGCATTCCTACCCAACAAAATAGAAATGCATTTTTCACTAGGACTATTTTAATGCCACTGTTTTAGATTTGTACAATACATTTTGAGAATTTTTAAAAATTCCAATAAATCATACCATTTTAGTGTTATAGAATTATCCATGTTATTGATATAGGAGAAATACGACACCTGACCTGTTAGATGTCAAATATTCGAGTTTGTTTTCCCACCACATCAATGAATGAAGTTACAAACCAAAGGAAGAAGGTAGGAGAGTTTTGTTGGAAATAAGGAGAGAAAAGCTCCTTGATTTCTAGAAGAGGTCCTGAATGGGGTGCTCACCGAGGTCCTTTGTCAAGGGTAGCTCTGCAGCAAAGACACAATGTGGGTACAACATGGATCAAACGACAGTCAACCTATAGGATCACGAGTAAAGCCGTTTAGCTAATACTGATCCAGTAGGGAAACGAGTCATGCACCAGGGGTATATGGAAATAACAAAGGCATTTTGGGGAAGGGATGGATCCAGATGTTCTGGTCATCCACCTTCGCAACTGATGTCCACCTGGACATACTGGACCAGGTAGTGCTAATTACAATATAATCTTAAATTCTTGTTTATCCCTTAAAGAGACAAGTAGGTCTGGCTATTGCACACTTGTCTTGAGGGCCTGGCCTTCTTTAGATGCACCTCCAGCCACAGTTCTGATGTCTTTATTTTTGTGCTGACTTCCTTGAGGGCCAAGTCCCTCTCTGACTGTGTTAATTTCTATTTAATTTAGCTGCCTGTATCACTGTTTTCATTATAAAGGTAAGGAAATGAAGGTGCAATTTACTTAAAAGTATTCAATGAATAAGCAACAAAGTTGGCCTGTGATTTAGCTTTTGCCTGCGGAGGCAGGATGGTCTCACTTTTCCCAAGGGAGGAAGTCCATGAAGCTCCTATCTCATTAAAAAGGGTTCGAACTGGCTGTGTTCCCAGGGCTCACCCCCTAGTCACTTTCAGCTGTAGTCTGACCCACTTCCCACCTGAAATGGTACTGAGCTTTGGTTTAGGCACGAAGTTAGAAAAACCAAAATGAAGAAAACGTGGGTTCAGGGAGGGAGATATTTTCCACACCGTCAGGTTTTCTCCGCCTAGCACTCGTGTTTTCATTGCCTCTTCCTGCCCAGAAGGAGAATGGTCAAGGAAAATGCCTGAGGCACATTTCCTTTTGCTTTAAATCAAGTCATCAGAACTCATAAAGATTTCTCATCTGCATCAGGCACTGAAAATTCCTGGGTATTGTTGCAATTCTAAGTTAGGAAATATGCGGCATTGAGTAACAGAATACTTCTGTTTACATGAACTATCATAATATTGTTATTCATCACTTAGCCTAAAACTAAAAATGGCCCATTTTTATTTAATATAAGGAAGCATCCAGTTTCTCCTTTTAAAGAATAATTTCAGTAAAACTCAATTTTGAGTCTAATTAATAAAAGGGGCCAGGACAATATCTACCATCAGCATAAATATGCAAACTATAATGCGATGAGAAATAATAATTGCTGGGGATGTAGCTCAGTGGCATAAGCGCCTGCCTGGCAAGCACAAGGTCGTGAGTTCGATCCCCGGTACCGCAAAAAAAAAAAAGAGAGAGAGAGAGAGAAATAATAATTGACCACTATGCTTCCTCGAATCACCTTCCTTTTTAATTTTCCTTCTGTTTACTTGAAGCAAACAGGAGACTGAACACAGAGCCACGAGTTGACATACGATGTGTCAAGGACTCACAGTGTTTTTGTGAAGCGTGCGGAGCCTAATCAGCGCTGATCCCAGGTGCCCTGAAATGTGCAGAGTCTGTGCTCCCGACACGGAGACGCACAGGAAAGCGGGTGCTGGGGGAGCACGATAAATGCACAGTAGGGAACAAGAAGATGTTTGAGGTTTACGTTAAGGTCACTTAGTGTCTTTCACTTCTCAACCCTCCAGACCACCGTCCCTGGGCTTGGGGAACTCCTGTTCATCGTGTTCCTCAGCTCAGGTATTCCCCGGCCAATTCTTTTTCTGGTGTGAGAATGGAACCCAGAGTCTGGCACATTCTCTCTACCGCTGAGCTACATCACCAGCCTTTTCCGGCCACATAACTGGACCTCTCTTACGCTTCTCCAGCATACTGCTTTGGAACGCCTGCAATGCTGCTCTCAAGGCTGGGATCTGGGTGATGCGTCTCTTTAACCAAGTCATAAGCGCAATGCCTGGCACGTAATACATCTTGAAGTAAAGACCAGGCACCCGCAGCATGCCATTTTCCTCATGCAGAGCCTAATCTGAGGCCCCTATTTAGATTATTTTATGGGGTCTGGTGACAGAGACAACAGTGGTAGCTGTATCATGTATGACATTACCAATGGAGGAGAATATTTTTGAAAATTTATCCATCACCAAAAAGAACATGAGCTCCTCAAGAGGCTGGTTTATGGACACAGTCAACTGGCTTTGACAGGTACAACCCAGGTGGTAGGAATGTCCTGGGGGAGGATCTCAGAGGTCTATACTTTGCTCAGTGACAGCTGTGTGCCGTACTTATTCCTTAATTCTTCACCCTTCTTGTCAGAGCCTTTTTCTTGTCCAAATTTTTCTAAGACATTAGAAGTCTAGAGATGTAGCTCAGCGGTAGAGCGCTACCCTCACTTCTGCAGAGAAAGGAATAAAAGAGGAAAGAAAGAGAGAAAGAGAAAAAATGAGAAAAGAAAACAAGATAGTATAGTATTTTAGATATTTCAGTTTTCACAAGTTCTTAGTAAAACATATTAAACCCCAAGGAGAAAACAGCAGTTAGTTTCAAATTTAAAAATCACTGCTACTAATTCTAGCACAAAAATCCAATTGTCTTATAAACAGGACTAAGACAATCTAAGAATCTAGCAGAGAGGTCTCATTTATAACAACTCAAACAGTATATTGGAATGAACATCCAGAAGCTATAGAAGGAACACTTTAGACAGTATCTTGGGAAATAAAAGAGGATTCAAACAAATAGGAAATATGCCTTACCTTTGGAAAGGAAAATTCTACCTTAAAAATTTTCAAGCAGGCAGGAGAGTCACAAGTTGAAGGGAACATGGGCAATTTAATGAGGGTCTGTCTCAAAATAAAAAATAAAAAGGGCTAGGGATTAAAGAGTTAAAGAATTCTTTAACTAAAGAATTAAAAATAATGACCATATTATTAAATGTACATATTTAAAGAAAAATCACCATACAATTGAAGAATAATGACCATACAATTAAATGCACATATTTAAATTGTACCACTTGCTGCGTCTGAAATAAGCACACTCTTGTGAACCCATCACCACTCTCCAGGAAGTAAAAGTATCCGTACAACACAGACATTTCCATGTGCTTTTCTTTTGCCGCTCTTCCATTTCACTTTTCCTGTCATCCCCAAGAGCCCACTGATCTGCTTTCCATCACCACAGATTAGTTTGTGACTTCCAGCATTTCATATAATTAGAGTCATACACTACATACTATTCTTTTGTCTGGCTTATTGGTGTTCATGTACATAGTTGTATTTATTAGTAGTTTGTTCCTTTTTACACCATTGTATAAAAACTGTGAGAATGTGCAGCTTTTGCGCACTCTCTGTGCCCGGCTTATTTCACCTAACGCAGGGCCCCCATTTCCATCCATGTTACTGAAAATGACAGAATTCTTCCATCCCTCACTTCCTCCTTCCTTTCCTCCGTTCTTCCCTCCTCCCTCCTTTTCTCCTCCCTTTTCCTCTCTCTTTTGCTTCTCTTGTCCCTCTCTCCATCCTTTCCTTCCTTACCCTCTTCCTACCTCTCTTCCTTTCTTCCTTTCTTTCTTTTGCCCTACTCTGGATGGAACCAAGGGGCTCTCTTCCACTGATCTATATCCCTAGCCATTTTTATTTCTTATTTTGAGACAGACCCTCACTAAACTGCCCAGGTTAGCAATACCTCCTGATTAGCTGGGATTACAAGGTGGTCACCACCCCCTCTGCAAAATTTTTTTTTTATAAGGCTGAGGAGTATTTCATTGTGTATATATAGCTCATTGTCTTCATTCACTGATCTGTTGATGGACACTTAAGTGGACTCTATGTATTGAATACTGTGAATAATGCTACTAATGTGTTAACTCTTTTATGTATGATGTGAAATGAAATCAAGTTTCAGCCAGGGATATAGCTCAGTAGGAGATATGTACCTCAACCAGCATTATAGCTTCCCTGCCCGGCAAGTGCAAGGTCCTGAGTTTGATTCCCAGTACCAAAAGAAAAAAGATCAAGTTTCATTTCTTTGCATATGGACATCAAACTATTCTAGCACCATTAGCCGGAAAAATTCCTTTGTTCATTTATCAAAAAATCAAATATATATACAGATATAGATATATAGATAAACATATATGATTATTCCTAGATTTGCATTTCAGCTCCATTGATCAATTTGTCTATCTTTACAACAATATTATGCTGTTTTGATTAATGAAACTTTGTAATATGTCTTGAAATTAAATAATGTTAAGCTTCCAACCTTATTCTTTATCAGTGATAGGTCCTCTGTTTTTCATATGAATTTAAAATGAACTTGGAAATTTCTACAAAAACATCATCCAGTTTTTATTGGCATTATTATCAGACACTTAGACCACTTTGTAACAATAGAGTAATAGTAACAATATTGAAGTTTCCAGTCTATAAACAAGGTATGTCTCCCCACTTAATGGTTCTTTAATTTCTCTAAGCAAAATTTTATACTGTTTAGGACAAAAGTCTTTCATATATTTTATTAGATTTGTTCTCAAGTATTTCATGTTTTTGATGCTATTGTAAATGATGTTTTTAAAATGTAAACTTTGATTTTTCTTTTCCAGCATATAGAAATACAATTGGCTTTTTAAATATAGATTTCACTACCTGAAAATTTGTCACTTACAAGATTTCAATAAATTATGAGAGATTTTCTATATAGATTATTGTGTAATTTATGAATAAGACAATTATACTTTTTTTGCTTAATTAAATATTTTTATTTCTTCTTTCTTTCTTTCTTTTTTTGGCTTGATTGTAATTGGCCAGAATTAAAAGTACAACATTGAATGGAGGTAGTAAGAATAACCACCTTTCTGATTTTAGGGTAAAAGCATTCATCATTAAGTATGATGTTAACTGTAGAATTTTTGCAAATTCCTTTTGCAAAAGAATAATGATATACCCTTGTAACCCTAGTTTCTGAGAGATTATATCTGGAATGTCTGATGCATATTGTTAAAAACTGATGCCCACATAATCAAATTATTTTTCAGCTCTTTTTACTTTTTTTAATTTTAAAGAGAAAAGCACAAAAACAAATTTACAAATACAAAGACATAAACAAAACAGCACAAAAACAATAAAAAAGATACAGAATTTCAAGCAAGGCGGCAGGAAATTAATAATGGTTGTTGTATTACATATTGTTATCCTCAAATAGGTTACTCAGATAATCAGACATAGGCATGTAAGATTGATCAAACAAGGAAACATTAATTGTTCCTTTCAATAAACCAATAGTAGTGAAATTATTTTAGCTATCTTGAGTACATATATATACATACATTCTCCCTTCCTTTCTGTCTTTTCTCTTTTCCCTCATCCCAATTGTTCTTTCCTTTTGAGTAGTTTCTTTCCCTTTCACAATATCTACTGTACCTTTGAGATTTTATTTACTTTTTCAGGTTCTTACACTAAGGAGATAATACAATGTTCACACATGTGAATCTGATTTATTTCAGTTATGAGTATGGTCTCTAGTTACATCCATTTGCCTATAAAGGCTTTGAGTTTATCTTTCTTTATAGCTGAGTAATATTCCATTATATAAAAATACCACATCTTCTTTATCCATTCCTCAGTTGATCTGTATGTGGGTTGTTTCCGTGATTTGGTTATTACAAATTGCAATGCTATAAACATGGGTGCACATATGTCTCTGTGGTATGATGTTTTCTGTTCTTCTGGAAAAAACTCAAAAGGGAAATAGCTGGGTTGAATGGGGCCTCTAATCCTAGTTTACTGAGGAATCTCCAAACAGATTTCCGCAGTGGTTGCACCAGTCTACACTCCCACCAACAGTGGAGAAGTGTTCCTTTTTCTCCACATCCTCGACAGCATTTGTTATTGGTTAATTTCCTGATGATAACCATTTTCTCTGGGGTGAGATGGAATCTCAGTGTTGTTTTATTTGTATTTCTCAAATGACTAATGAGGGGCTGGGGATTTAGCTCAGCGGCAAAGCGCCTGCCTGGCAAGTGCAAGGTCGTGAGTTCGGTTCCCCGTACCGGAGAAAAACCAAAACCTAACCAAATAAAAACAAAACAAAATCAAATGACTAATGATATTGAACATTTTTTCATGTATTTATTTGCCATTAGTGTCTCTTCATTTGAGAAGTATGTATTCATCTCAGGTGCCCATTTCTGGATTGGGTCTTTGAATTTGGGAGGGAGCCTGATTTTTTTTAATTCTTTATATGTTCTACATAGAAGTTCTTTATCCAAGGGACTGTTGGCTAAAATTTTTTCCAATTTGTGGGTTTTATTTTTATTCTGTTGGTAATTTCTTTTGATGTGCAAAAACTATTCAATAAGGTGAGATCCCAGTTGTCGATTCTTTGAAGTATTTCCTGTGCAGTTTGGCTTTTGTTCATGAACTCTCTGCCCACCCCAATGTCGTCAAGATTTTTACCTACTTTGTCTTCCAGTATATTTAGTGTTTCTGTTTTAATATTTAGATCTTTAATTCATTTTGACTTTAGTGTATGCACATAGACATGGGTCTAGTTTTAGTCTTCAGTATGTGGTTAGCCAGTTTTTCCACAACCATTTATTAAAGAGGTTATCTTTCTTCAGATGTACATGTTTGGCCCCTTTGTTAAAGATAAGGTAGCTGACAGTGATCGAGGTTGTGACTGCATCTTCCAGTCTGTTCAACTGATCTTCAAGTCTGGTTTTTGTTTCTGTTTTTTTTGTGGGGTTTTTGCCAATATGGTTTTATCACAGTAGCTTTGATGTCATGAATATGTCATGACATATTCATAGTCATGATGGTTTTATCATAGTATGATCATAGTATGATGGTTTTATCATAGTATGTCATTCATAGTCATGATGGTTTTATCACAGTACCTTTGCAGTACAATTTCAAGTCAGAGATTGTAATGCCTCCTGCCTTGCCTTTGTGGCCCAGAATTGTGTTTGCTATTGTGGGTCTCTTCTGTTTCCAGATGAATTTTAGGATTGTTTTCTCTAGATCTGTGAGGTATACTAATGATGTTTTGATCAGGATTGCATTGAATCTGTATAACAATTTTGGGAGTATGGCCATTTTCACAATGTTGGTTCTTTCTATCCATGAACAAGGAATATCTTTCCATTTTCTGATATCCTCTTTGATCTCTTTTTTCAGAGTACTATAATTTTCACTGTAGAGATTTTTACTTCTTTTGTTAGATTGATTCCTAAGTACTTCAACTTTTTGGATGTTATCGTGAAAGGTATGATGTCACTAATTTCTTTCTCTGTGTGTTTGTTGTTTGTGTACAGGAATGCTGTTGATTATTGAGTGTTGATTTTGTATCCAGCTACACTACTGAATTTGTTTATTAATTCTAGGGTCTTTTGGTGGAGTTTTTGGGGTTTTCCATGTACAGCATCATGTCATCTGTGAATAATGATAATTTCACTTTTTCCTTTCCTAAACTTATTCCTTTTATTTCTCTCCCTTGTCTAATTGCTCTGGCTAGTGTTTCCAGAACTATGTTGAATAGGAGTGGTACCAGTGGATATCCTTGCCTTGTTCCTGATTTTAAAGTGAAAGCTTTCAGTTTTTGTCCATTTAGTATGATGTTGGCTGTTGGTTTGTCATAGATGGCTTCAATTAGAGTGAGGTAAAGACCATCTATTCCAATTTTTTGTAGAGTTTTTATCCTAAATATGTGTTGGACTTTGTCAGAAGCTTTTTCTGCATCTATTGAGATGATCATGTGGCTTTTTTCTTTGGCTCTGTCAATATGGTGTATTACATTAATTGATTTGCAAATATTAAACCATCCCTGCATCCCTTGGATGAATGCCACTTGGTCATGGTATATAATCTTCTTGATGATTCTTGCATTCTGTTTGCTAGTATTTTGTTGAGTATCTTTGCATCTATATTCATTAGGAGAACTGGCCTGTAGTTCTCTTTTTTGGCTGGGTCTTTCTCTGATTTTGGTATCAGTATAATCCTTGCCTCTGGAAATGAGTTAGGAAGAATTGCTTCCCTTTCAATTTCATTGAAGAGTTTGAGGAGTATTGGCATTAAATCTTCTCTAAATTTCTTGTAGAACTCAGCTGTGAATCCATCAGGACCTGGGCTTTTCTTTGTTAGTAAGTTTTTAATCACATTTTCAATTTAATTAATTGATATTGGGTTATTCAGAATTTTTATATCTTCTTGATTCAGCTTTGGTAATTCACACACATCCAGGAATCTGTCCATTTCTTCTGTGTTTTCCATCCTATGAGAGTAAGATTTTTGAGGTAGGTATTGATGAGCTTCTGAATTTCTATAGAATCTGTAGTGATTTCATGCTTTTCTTTCCTTATTGCATGAATTTGAGCTTTTTCTTTCCTTTTTTTTGTTAAGGTTGGCTAGGGGTTGACCAATTTTATTTATTCTTTCAAAGAACCAACTCTTTGATTCATTAATTCTTTGTATTGCTTTCTTTGTCTCGGTTGTGTTAATTTCTGCCTTGCTCTTTACAATTTTTTCCCTTCTTTGGGCTTTAGGCTTTTCTTGCTCTTCTTTTTCTAAAGTTTAAGGTGCAGCACTAGGCTATTTATTTGTTTTCATTCTGTTTTCCTGCCGTGTGAGTTCACCAAAACAAATGTCCCTCTGAGGACTGCTTTCATTGCATCCCAAATATTCATATAAATTGTATTTACATTTTCATTTGATTGTAGCTGTTATGTTTTGGTGCAAGTAAAAACAAAACAAAGTAAAAAATGCCTTTATGGCAGGCATGGGAAGGTTGTGGAGAGAGAGAAACAGATACAAAGACCTTCTGAGGGCCAGACCAGGAGAAAAATGGCTATATATGGCCAGGTTGGAGGTGGGATTTAGGGTGCTGTCAGTGTCACATGGCAGATGGGGATTGGGCAGTAGATGGGAAAAAGGAAACAGAATGCTGTAAACAAGAAGTAGGAAGCTGTAACCAGGGCAGGAAGGAGAAAGGCAGGACTTTGCACATGGATATCCCTGAACAGGGCCATGTTGGCTCATCCCCATGATGGCCAGGTAGAATTTTTTAATTTGGGCAGAGACCCATCAGTAGGTATTGTTTAATTTCTTCTTTAATTTCATTTGTGACCCACTGGTTGTTCAGGAGGCTGTTATTTTGTTTCCATGTGTTTATGGACCTTTTATAGTTCCTTTTGTCATTAATTTCCAATTTCATTGCATTATGGTCAGATAATATGCATGGAACAATATGAATTCCTTTGGATTTACTTAAGCATATTCTATGGGCTAATATGTGGTCTATTTTAAGGAATGTCCCATGTGCAGCTGAGAAGAATGTATATTCTGATGTTGTTGTGTGGAATACTCTCTAAAGGGCTACCATTTGTTCACAAGTTTGGTTCAGTTATTTCTTTGTTGATTTTTTTGTCTAGTTGATCTATCTCTTTGTGTCAATGGGGTCTTAAGGTTCCACATTACAACTGTGTTAGTGGTTATTTGGTTTTTCGTGTTCATTAAGATTTGTCTTGTATAGTTGGATACTCCCATATTTGGTGCATGCATATTTATGATTATTATCTCTTCCTCTTACAGTGTTCCCCTAATAAGTATGTATGACCCTCTTTACCTCTTTTGATTGTTCTTGGTTTGAAGTTCACATTCTCTGCAAGCAGAATAGCTACTTCTGCTTTTTTCTGGGTTCCTGTCACATGGAGAACTGTTTTCCACTCTTTGACGTTCAGTCTATGAATTTCCTTTTGAGTTAAATGTGTTTCTCCTATACAGCATATCATTGGATTTTGTTTCTTGATCCACTCTGCAAGACTGCTTCTTTTGATTGGTAAATTGAGGCCATTTACATTAATGGTTATAACTGATATGTATTGGCTTATCTTTGTCATGTTATTTTCCTGCTATTGGTTCCTATTTTTTCCCTCTGTTTAATTGCTTGCTTTGCTTGGTGGTTTCTTTCTATTATTGTTCTTGAAATTGTGTTCATTTTTATCTCTTTCTAGAATATCTTTTAGTACTCTTTGTAGTGTTGGTCTGGCATTCATAAATATCTTCGGTTGTTCTTTGTTGTGGAAATGTTTTATTTCTCCATTAATTTTGAAGGATAGTTTTGCAAGGTACATCATTCTTCTGCAGGTTGGAAGTTGTTTTCATTCAGTGCCTGAAATACTTCACTCCAAGCTCTTCCTGACTTGATGATTTGTTTTGAGAAATCTGCCATGATTCTAATGTATCTTTCCTTTGTATCTGTTTCTTTTCTCTAACAGTTTTAATATTCTGTTCTTTTGCTGAATTTCTGGGATCTTGATATGTCTGGGAGTAGATTTATTTTGGTGATGGCTAATTGGAGTTCTATATGCGTCACTCAACTGTATGTTGGATTCTTTTCCCATGCTTGTGAAATTTCCTATTTCTTCTGCAGATAGTCTTTTTATACCATTTTTGTTGACTCCTGCTGTTTCATTGATACCTATTAGTCTTACTTTGTGTTTCTCTGCCTCATTTTTGTATCTGTTGAATTGTTATTTCCTCATTGCTTGTTATTTTTAACAGGTCTTTACTTTCACAATCATTAGCTGCAATGCTGTCTTCACAATTTGAAAGTCTATCTTCAGCTTTCTTCAAGCAGTTTTTCCAGCTTTTAATGAAATTTTTAATTTCCTGGCTATCACTTTGAATCTGTTTCATGTATTCTAATTCTTTTCAATATTGTTCATTCAAGGTTTCCATCATTTTTCTATGTTCCTCTATTTTTTTTAATTTATGTCTTCTTTAGATGTGTTGGGTAATTCTTCCATTATCTTTGTCATTTCTTTTTTTACCTGAGAGATTATTACTGATCTTCTATGGCCTGCTGGAGTTGTTTCTTTACTTCAGTTGCTATCATTTCAGAAATTTCAGGTATATGACTTCCAAGTTCTCATATGTCAATGTCTCCTGGATGTGTTCTGGGTGGGGTGGAGTTCTGAGATTGCATTTTGCTCCTTTGTCTTGTCATTTTTGATCCAGGAGGCAGAGTGCCAAGCCTCACCTTCCCAGGCAGCTCACTGAAGGTCCCTGTGTTCCCTGGGGGTCAGACTCATTCTGGTTTCCCAGGAGGTCAGTCTCCTCCCATGATGGTGACAGGAGGCATGGGCACTGAGGCCCAAACTTTTTTTTTTAAATTTGATAATATCATAAATTATGCTGATTTTTATGATATTCCTTTTACATGGAAAAAATATCATTTGGTCATGATGTTATTTAATATGCTGTTGGATTCAATGTTTGGAAAATTTGTTTTAAATATTTGCATATATCAGGGATGAATATTGATCAGTAGTTTTACATTTTTGTAATGACTTTTTCTAACTTGAGTATCAAGATAATGCTGGAGGAGTTTGTGTAGAATTTATGTTATATTTGCTTAAATTTCTGGTAGAATTCACCAGTGAAGACATTTGCTTCTGTAGGTTTTTTTTGTTTGTTTGTTTGTTTTGTTTTGTTTTTGAGGAGAGAGAGTAAACTAAAATTTCTATTTCTGGTAAGCATGGCTTTTAAGGCAGTCTGTTTCATCTTGAGTAAGCTTCATGAACTTTATCAACTTCATCTAAGTTGTTAAATGTATTATCACAAGTTTGTTCACAATATTTCATTATCATCATTTTGGTAGAATCCATAGTAATATCACCTCTCATTTTTAATACTAGCAATATGTATTTTGTTCTTTGTGAGGTTTTTTTTAATCAGTCCTGTTAGAGTTTATCAATTTTATTGATTTTGAAGAACATGTTTTTGGTTTCATTGCTTTATTCTCCACCATTTGTTTTCCTATTTTTTATTGATATTCAGTAGTTTTTATTCTAAATTATTTCATTTCTTTTGCCTATATTAAGTTGAATTTGCTCTTCATTTTCTATGTTCTTAAGGTAAAAGCTAAAGTAATTGAGTTGAGAACTTTCTTCTTTTCTCCTTACAATTGTTGGTAGAATTCATCAGTAAATTAGTGCTATTGAGTTTTTTTAGTTCTGATTAATGGCCTTTTGACAAATCTTGAACTAAACTGTCTGATTTTTCTTCCATTAAAAACACTTTTAAATTTCTGTTTTGATATATGGGTTATTTGGAAATGTTTATTATAATATTCAAATACTTAGAAAATTTTGCATAAATCTTCTTATCATTGAGAGGAAGATAAGGTGGCTGATTGTGTTTGGGGTTACATCTCCATCTTGTGTTTTGTTCCACTGATCCTCGGGTCTGTTTTTTCAATTGACATGCTGATTTTATCACTGCAGCTTTGTACTATAATTTCAGGTCTGGGACTGTGATGCCTCCTGACTTGTCTTTGGTACCCAGAATTGCTGTTGTTATTCTAGATCTCTTCTGGTTCCAAATGAATTTTAGGAATGTTTTCTCTAGATCTGTGAGGTATACTAATGGTATTTTGATTAGGATTATAGTAAATCCATATAGCAGTTTGGGAAGTATGGCCATTTTCACTATATTGGTTCTTCTTATCCAAGAGAAAGTTATACCTTTCCATTTTCTGATATCCTCTTCAATTTCCTTTTTTGGGAGACTGAAGTGTAAATTTCACTGTACAAATCTTTTACATACTTTATTAGATTGATTCCTAAGTATTTCGTTTTTTAGATGCTATTGTGAAGGGTGTGCATTCCTTAATTTCTCTCTGTGTGAATTTGTTGCTTCTGTATAAGGATTCTATTGATTTTTTGATGTTGTCTTTGTGTCCTGCTACACTACTGAATTTGGATATTAAATCTACAAGTTATTTGATGGAGTTTTGGGGGTCTTCTAAGTAGAGTATTGTGTTGTTTGCAAATAATGATAATTTCACTTCCTTTCCTATCTTTATTGCTTGTATTTTTTTCTTGTCTAATTTCTCCAGCTAATGTTTCCAGAACTATATTGAATAATAGTGGTGATAATGGACATCTTTGTCTTGTTCCTGATTTTAGAGTGGAAGCTTTCAGTTTTTGACTATTTAAGATGATGTTAGCTGTTGGTTTGTCATAGATGGTTTTATAAGATTGAGATAAAGACCATCCATTCCAATTTTCTGTAAGGTTTTTTATCATGAATTGATATTGGACTTTATTAAATTTTTTTTGTGCATGTGTTGAGATGATCATGTGATTTTTGTCTTTAGTTCTATTAATATGGTGTATTACATTTATTGATTTGTATATGCTGAACCATCCCTGCATCCCTGGGATGAATCCTACTTGATCATAATGTACAATCCTTTTGATGATTTGCTACATTTTGTTTGCCAGTGCTTTATTAAGGATATTTGCATCATTGTTTATTGAGGAGACTGGCCTATAGTTTTCTTTTTTGGTTGAGTTGTTCTCTGGTTTTAAAATCAGAGTAATACTTGCTTCCAGGAATGATTTTGAAAGTACTGCTTCCCTTTCAATTTCTTTACAGAATTTCAATATTCATGACTTTAGTTCTCTAAATTTCTTGTAGAATTCAACAATAAATCCATCAGAGCCTGGGCTTCTGTTTTCTCTGTTGGTAAATTTTTAATTACATTTTCAATTTCATTGGCTGATACTGCATTATTTAGAATTTTTATAACTTCTTGATTTAGTTTTGGCAATGCAATTGTGTCTAGAAATCTGTCCATTTCTTCTGTATTTTCCATCTTATTAGAATATAGCTTCTCATAGCAGGTATTGATGATCTCCAGTATTTCTGTGGGATCTGTGGGATTTCCTCCTTTTCATTCCTAATTGCTTGAATTTGTGTTTTTCTTTCCTCTTTTTGATGAGGTTGGCTAATGGTTTATCAATTTTATTTATTCTTTCAAAGAACCAACTTTTTGATTCACTGTTTGTACAATTTTCATACTCTCTATTGCATTAATTTCTGCTCTTATCTATAATATCTTCCCTCTTGTGAGCTTTGGGTTTAATTTGTTTGCTTTTAGAAGTTTGAGGTTCAACATGCAGTTTTTTATTTCAGTTCATTCTGTTTTCTGATATGTGAGTTCATCACTATAAATTTCCCTCATAGGACTGCTTTCATTGGGTCCCATAAGTTTCAGTATGTTGCATTATCATTTTTGTTTAATTGTATGTACTGTTTAATTTCATCTTTAATTTCCTGTGTGACCCATGGTTGCTCAGAAGGGTATTGTTTAGTTTCCATGTGTTAATGTAATTTTTGTAATTTTCTTTGTCATTGATTTCCAGTTTCATTGTACTATGGTCAGATAGTATGCATGGGATGATTTCAAATCCTATACATTTACTTAAGCGTATTTTATCAGCTAATATATGATCTTGGAGAATGTCTCATGTGCAGCTGAGAAGAATGTGTACTCTTATGTTTTGGTGTGGAACACTCTGTAGACATCTACCAAGTCCATTTGTTCACAAACTTGGTTTAATTTGAATAATTCTTTGTCTAGTAGATCTATTTGTGAGTGTGAGGTATTAAGGTCCCCTACTACAATTGTGTTAGTAGTTATTTGGTTTTTCATGTCCGTTAGTATTTGTTTTATGTAGTTTGGTGAACCTGTGTTTGGTGCATAAATATTTATGATTGTCATCTCTTCTTCTTGGAATTTTCCTTTAACAAGAACACAGTGACCTTTGTCTTTTTTGATCAGTTTTGCCTTAAAGTTTGCATTGTCTGCAAACAGAGTAGTTACCCCTGCTTTTTTCTGGGTTCCTAAGGCATGGGGAATTGTTTTCCATCCTTTGAAATTTATTCTATTAATTTCTTTTTGGGTTACATGTGGTTCCTGTATGCAGCATATTGTTGGATTTTGCCTCTTGAGCCATTCTGCCAGTCTGTTTCTTTTGATTGGGTGAGTTCAGACCATCTACATTGATGGCTATTACTGATGTGTATTGGCTTCTCTTTTTCATCTTCTTTTCCTGTTGTTTGTTGCCTGTCTTTCTCCTCTGTTTAATCACTTTCCCTGCCTGGCAGCTTCTTTCTATTGGTGTTCATGTATCTGTGTCTTCACTTTCTCTTTCTAATACATCCTTCAGAGCATTCTGCAGAGCTGGTTTGGTGGTCACAAATTTCTTCTGTTGTTCTTTGTCATAGAAGTATCTTATTTCTCCATCTATTTTGAAAGATAGTTCTGTGGGGTACATCAATCTTGGTTAAAGATTGCTTTCTTTTGGGGCTTGAAATACCTCACTCCAAGCTCTCCTTGATCTGAGGGTTTGTGTTGAGAAGTCAGCTATGATTCTGATAGGCTTTCCTTTATAGGTGATCTGTTTCTTTTCTCTAGGTGCTTTTAATATTTTCTTCTTGTGCTGAATTTCTGGAATCTTGATTATTATATGCCTTGGTATAGATTTATTTTGGTCATGGCTCTCTGGAGTTCTATATGCTTCATTTATTTGTATCTCAAATTCTTTACCCATGTTTGGGAACTTTTCTGCCATGATTTCTGTGAAGAGGTTTTTAATGGTTTTTGTGCTGCCTCCAGCTTTCTCACTGATTTCAGTCAGTCTTATGTCATTCTTCTTTGCTTCATCCTACAGCTGTTGGATTGATTTTTCATGGTCTCCTGCAATTTTTAATATATCTTTCTTTTCCTGATCACTAGTCATATTTCTGTCTTCTAGGTCTGATATTCTATCCTCACCTTCAGTCTGTTGCATATACTTTCAATGGAGTTTCTAATCTCCTGAACTTCTATTTGGATCTGTTTTGTTGATTCCATTTCTTTTCTATGTTTGGCATTCATGATTTCTGTCATTTTCCTGAATGCCTCTATTTTTATCTGCATCTGCTTTGATGTCTTCCATTTTGATAGTCATTTCTTTTTGCACCTTAGAGATTGTTTTTTCTATGGCCTCTTCCATTAGTTTTTTTCACTTCTGTTACTATCATTGCAGAGTGTTCCATTGGTTGGCTATTTGCTCTGTCTCCTTGTGCTCTGAACTTGTCCCGGGTGGGCTGGGTGTTTGGCACTACATTTTTGTTTTATCTGATAATTTTCTATTTTATGTTATTTTCTATGTTGATGCTTTTAGATTTGTTATGTTAGATAGTCTTACTGCTGGTGTCCAGGCTTTCTTAGGAGGTATCTAGTCCTTCAGATGTTTTATAGATACAGGTGCTTCTTGGTCTTTATGTCTATCCCAAGAACCTACCTTCCCAATACACTGAGACTGAGGAGTTGCTATCAATTTGACTTAGAGCCTATTCCTTTGCTGCTGGACTACAGTGATGGTTATGACCCCTTACAATCACAGTGTTGTCATACAGGGGGGAGAAACCGGTTATAGCATTTATGACATCCTAGTTAAAGTAGTTCAGTTGGCATTAAAATTAGACATCCCATTTAATTGAGCCATTCTCCTTCTGGGGAATTTTTTCCAGAAGAATTAAAAGCATCATACCACAGCAATATATGCTCACCCATGTTCATAGCAGTACAATTTGTCATAGCTAAATTTTGGAAACAACACAAATGCCCATCAACTGAGGAGTGGATAAGAAATATGTGGTATTTTTATACAATGGAATATTACTCAGCTGTAAAGAACAATAAACTCGAGGCTTTTATAGGTAAATGGATACAATTAGAGATCATACTCAGAAGCAAAATAAATCAGACCCAACTATGTAAACACTATATAAAAAGAACCTGAAAGAGTAAAAAAAACCTGAGAGGTACAGTAGACATTGTGAAAGGGAAAGAAACTGCTCAATAGGAAAAAACAACTGGGATGAGGGAAAGAAGAAAAGAACAAAGGGAAAACACATATGTACAAAAGATAGCTAAGATAACTGTACTACTATTTTCTATTGGTTTATTGAAAGAAACAATTAATGTTTAATTGCTTGATCAATCTTGCATACCTATTATATCTGGCAATCTTGCTATGACTCTGAAGACAACAATAAGTAATATAACAACCATTGTTGATTTCCTATCATCTTGTTTTGAAATTCTGTATCACTTTTATGGCTTTTGTGTTGTTTTGTTTTTGTCTTTGTTTTTGTAATTTTATTTTTGTTCTTTTCCCTTTAAAATAAAAATAAAGCCAGGCATGGTGGTGCACACCTGTAATTCCAGCACTTAGGAGGCTGAGGCAGGAGGATCATTTTGAGTTCAAGGTCAGCCTGGGCTACAAAGTGAGTTCAACACCAGCCTGAACAGCATAGTGAGACCCTGTCTCAAAAAGACAAGATAAATAAAATAAAATATTTTTAAAAGTAGTTCAGTTACTAATAACAATAGACTCAAATACAGCCTGGCTACTGACAAACTGTGGTAACTATTAGCCTGATATCTATAACCATAGGAGGAAGATCTACAGAAATATAATAAAATCCAACTTATACCAGAAACTTGTATGCAATGCTTGTCCACTTAGTGCAGTGATTTTACCCTGTTTTGGGGGAGGTTCAGGAGGATGGGGGTAAGATGGAGAGATGAATGAAGTTAAATGTAGTAGGAGCGAGGTTGGCGGGCACAGGATGATCATCCAGGTTTCAGGTAACTTTAGGGCACAGGAGGAAAGGACTGGAGGAGACGGCCTAGGAGTTTTGAAGTGAACCAGATAGAGAGGAGACAACATTTACTCACATAAAAGTATCAAAAGTGAAGCAAGATAGTTGACAAAAGAGAAGAAAAGGATAAGTAGAATAAAACAAAAAGAAAGGTTAGAGATCACCTGTTGGCTCGCATTGCTACTGTTGTGTGGATATTTCCACACCCCTAGTTCCACCTGTCCGTCCTGTGTGCCTTAGCCAGGGTCCTACTGTGTCACTGAACTTCCTGCAGGTCTCTGGGGCCCTGAGTCCCAGTGCAGGGAGCGGGGGCAGATGTCAGACTTCTCTCACCAGCCGCACCATCCGGGTCCATGGAGGAAGGAGAAGCTTGAACCCACACACTCTAGCCAGCTGCTCTTTCCTGGAATTAGAAATTCTTCTTTGGATAGTTTTTGTTCCATTCTTTGACAGGTTATTTTTTTATTGTGTGCATGAACCAGTGCTATATTTGCAAAATACTTTGTAGAAATAATTTGTGGCTTAAATAATCTTTTCTTTAAAACAGTTTATGATTATCTTTCCACTTCCTTCAAGAAGCTAGAACTTTGAAACTATTAATTCAATATCCGGCAGTAAGATGATTTGAACCTGTGCTCCTTCGATCCCCACGGGACCTCCAGTTTTCCCTCGTTCTGGACAGTGACTCCTTTGAGCCAAGCTCATTGCATGGTGGGTAAATGAGTGGGTATGAGTGACCCCAATGATCACTGGGTCCTGACTAGGTCTGGATTCTGAGACCCATAAGCCCTTCCAAATTGCAGCTCAGCTTTGCAGCTTCTTAGCCTCTCTCTCTCTCTCTCTCTCTCTCTCTCTCTCTCTCTCTCTCTCTCTGTCTCTCTCTCTCCCTCTCTCTCCCACTCTCATCAGCCACTTTCCCTATGTAACAAATATTCCAGAGACTTAAGAAGGATCAGGGTACACCTAAGGACTGGGTTCATTTTAGGTCACTTACAAGTACGGTGGGATTAGGCAAATCTGAAACTCATTTTCTCATTGGTAAAACAAACATGACACTGCTTCGCAGAGCTGTTTGTGGATCAACTATGCTCCACAGGAAACTTTCTAGCAGTTCCCCGCGATGCTCTAGAATGGTGTAACTTGGTCCTTCTTTTCCACTGGAAATAACTATCTACGGTCAAGTATACTGTGGAGTGGAAGAGGGGGGATTCTAAAGTAATTATTTTCAGGGCTGAGAAAAAAGCATACAGTCTCATGAAAATCCTGGATGAAGTGACTGCGAGGACAGTCCCTCTGGGCAGACTCTTGACTTTGCAAGGTGACCCGGCATGAAGAGTGTCAGTCTGCATGATTGCTGCTTGTCACATCTCAGCATTCAACACCCCGGACGCGATGCCCGAAGCAACCCGTTTTTGTGGCGGGCTGGCTCAGCCATGGCCCCTCTCTGCACTGTAGCATCTGCGGGGACCCTCCCTGTGCAGCCCTTTTCTCTCCTGCCTCCAGAGCCCACACTTCCAAATAAAAGGCAGAGGCATTATTGAGACCGAGGAGCCCAGTCCAAGCAGCACTCGGGCCCACAGTGAGGAGCCCCACCGCCCAGGGTGCCCGCCGCGGGCCGCTGCTCCTTTCTGCTGTTCAGATGTGAAACATCTTTTCATCTGCTGTGAACACTGCTTAGCTGAGACTGTGGGTTCAAGGGACTTGAATGTCCGCAAGGGAGGAGACGGAGGCAGCAGCGTGAGGACTCCCTGCAACCGGGGCAGAAGAGCCCCTGGAAAGGCGTGTGCAGCAGGGAGAGGCCCGTGGAGGCGGGTGAGACAGAGAAGTTGTTAGGAGACACTCAAGTTCACACTACCTGCTGCTCCCCAAGAACATGGGAGATGATCTTTGACGAAAGGAGAGTATTCATTCAAAGCCAGCTCTGAAGGAGACAGTAGGGCCTCAGATCTCCGCCTGACCTTGTTCAGGTGTGCGAGGCCTCTCACAGGGAGGAGAGAGAAGGAATGCAGTGACACAACAGACAAGGAAACTTCTGCGGTTTTGTCCCTAACCTCCCCCTTTCTCGATTTCTCCCCCTTTTTGTGGAGATAAAACCCCTGGGCCCCAACCTCTCGGTTATAACGTCACCAGCTCCCCTCATGCCCTGTGAAGGAAGAAGAAAGGGGATGTCTCACGCTGGCTCACCATTCCCCCAACGGAGACAGGGTTTTGCGCAAAAACCAGCAAAGTCACCCAAATGCCACCAGTGGAGATGGGGATTCTGGCTTAGGTTCAGTGGTAACAAATTCCACACTTCTGCGTGGTGTGGGCTTATGACATGGAAGATCTGCTCCGCTGATGTGAAGAGTAGCTATATATATATCTGCAGTTCCAAATTCTGATGCACACTGTTGATACACATTGTTGATGCATTCTTGATGCGCACTGACAGCAGCAGAACAATCAATCAAATACAGGGAGTCTTTGCAGTTGCCCAAAGATGGATTCTGCCCATGGGTCCCCTGTTAACGAGCGCTGCTTTCTTCATCAGTGTGAGTCGGATGGTAACACCTCTCTGATGCTGCGTGGTATGTAACACCGATATCACAAAGGGCCAGGTCTCGGGCTGTTTCACTTCTCACATAAATGCTGAATGCCTGTGCTGTGCCAAACACTGTATTGCATACTTTGCACACGTTCTTTCTCTTCCTAACCACCCGTACATCCTTTCTATCCCTTAGCACTCCGTGGGGAAGGCAACACAGTGCTTAAGGGCACCAGCTGCGGCCTGCAATAGCTTTCAAATCCCAGCTAAGTTATAGCCGTGTGAATTTACACTCCACTAGGAAGACCTCACCATGTATTCACCGCAGATGTGAATCAGCACTTGCCTAACGCGTGAGGCCATGGGATCAAACTCCAGTACTACCCAAAAAATTTAAAACTTCACTACTGAACATGCTATTCAAATTTCACTATTTTAAACTTTACTGTCAAAACTTAATCTCTCTTGGAAATTGTGCTCTTCAGGTATATGTGTGCTTTGTTTTTGCTTCTTTGTTTTGTATACCTCCCATTCACTCTTCTTCTGGTGATCATATCTGACTTCTCTCTAGAGGGCTATCTTCTCCCCACAGTTACTGCTCTACATCCTACTCCTTGGATCTCTGCTATAAGAGAGAAATCACTCCTCTACTCAGTGCTTGTTTTAGTGACCAGTGTGCGACCAGAGTCCATAAAATGCATGAGAATTTCACAGATGCCTTCAGGAGCAAGTCACTTCCCTTGGATGCGAATCTCATGCCACAGAGGTACAGGGGCCACTCCAGTCATCTTAGTCCAATTGGAACCTAAAAGTGGGGCCAGCTCCAAGGAAACAGAGCTGTTGTGGTTTGAGGCTTATTTTGCAAGATGAAACAATATAATACAGGACACATATTTTTAAGATTATTTATAATAGTCACCCAAAGAATGATATACAAGAGAGTGCAGGAAATCTGTCCACATACTAAGACCAAGGAATCCAGCCGAGGGCCTGGATCCCATGGAAAATGTTCTTCATGAGTCCAACTGAAGACCTAGAGCTCATAACAGTGCCTCCCATGAGTCCAGCTGGAGGCCCAAAGCCCATAACAACGTCTCATGCAAACCTGTTTCAAGGATCTGCGCTGGGAAGGCCCAAAAGTCAGTGGTGGAATCTAGGAAGTCTGTGCCAGCTGGATGAAGGATCTGTGCTAGCAGCCTGAGGGATCTGCACTGGAGCCAGGAAGCAATGCTCAGAAGAACCAGAGCTCCCCCGAAAGGTACCACAGCCATCCTCAGCAACAGTGAGGTCCCGAGCTCCTCCAGTGATCAAGATGGCCAAGTTCCCATCAGGGAAGCCAATGCAGCAAGCTTCTCCTGGAGACCGGCAGTGCACCATCTTCCCCTCCAGAGCCAGGAAGTGATGCTCAAAGTGAGGACCAGAGCTCCCCCAAAGTGAACCGAAGCCATTCTCAGTGCCAGCAAGGTCCCAAGCTCCTCAAAGGATGAAAACAGCTGAGCTCATTAGGAAAGCCAGCATGACGAGCTCCTCCAAAAGAACCAACAGCTCCTTACAGCTTCCACCAGCTCCCAACAGCCTCTCTCAGCTCCCAACAGCCTAACTTCTTCTCCAGCTCTGCCTCTTATGCTGCTGGCAGCAGTCGCCAGGTGGGCCTCCCACACCCAGCACCACGCTTACTCAGTTCAGCTGGAGGTTATAAGCTGACCGCCAGTTGTCAATCCACTACAAGAGCCAATAATAACAACAACAAAATAGAGAAAAATTTAGTCCTGGGAACAAAGGTTCTTGTCCCTAGGACCACCATGCCTAAACCCAATTGTACTTATGTGAGGTAATATGATCGCTATTGCTTAAGCAAATTAAGGTTGGATTTTCTGTTACATGGAATTAAAAGCATCGCTAAAATATTATAACATTTAAATACTGTAGAAGACCAAAGCTGGGGTGGTGGGTGGTGGGACAGATAGAGAAGAGGGAAGAAGAGTGTTTGATTGACAAGGAAACAAAGTCAGAGAGAGCCCAGGGGATGAGTAAGACCGGCAGGAGGACTAGATAGGGAGGGCCGACGTGTCAGTAAAGGACGTCAGACTTTTTGCTGAAAAAATAACCAGAGACCATAGTTTAGTCATAGGTCCTACAAGGAATATTAGCTTTAAAACAGCGGGTGACACAAATCTGGCTGATGGTTTTCAAGGAAACTCATGTGGGACACATAATCTCTCCCTTAAGACCACAGTTAGGGGGCTGGGGATTTAGCTCAGCGGCACAGTGCCTGCCTGGCAAGTGCAAGGATGCGAGTTCGATTCCCGGTACCGGAAAAAAACCAAAACAAACAAACAAACAAAAAGACCACAGTTAGCACGAAAACAGCTGAATTTCAAGGTTTACCTAAAACCAGAACCTTCTCTAGCAACCAGTCGTGGATGTGACGAGCAGCGAAGGCAGGTGCACCCTGCACAGAAAGACCGCTCCGAGGAGGGAAGAGGTGGCACCATGCTCAGGACGCACATGGAGCACCAGGACAAATCCTTGAGGGCGAGGGAAAGGAGTCATTCAGGCAAGAAGCATCCTGATCTTCAGCGCAAGATTGGGGCTTTCCTCCTGGTTACTGAAGAAAGGAAAAGAAAGACAAAGATCTACAAAGGAAGAAACCTAGTGCTTGTCACGCAGGAGAGCACCATAGTCAGGGCCGGACAGTACTTAAACTTTTTGAGCGGGCTGGGAGTGTAGCTCAGCGGTAGGGGGTAACATTCATGAGGTCCTGGGTTTTATCCTCAGCCCTGGAAGGAAAAACAAAAACAAAAACCACTCCGTAAGATTCCCAGCAAGATATTCCCTAAGACTTTTACTTTTCATCAGTGTTAACCATTGCTAGCTGTAGCGATCTTCAGAACAGGCACATACAAATTGCCAGGTTAGAGGCCCTAACCTGGAAACCTGACATCTGTTCCACAAGCAGACGTGGTACCAGTGAAGGTGTGGACAAGACCCCAGAGCCCCACGCACAGTGCAGGGAGGCTGAGTATCTCTTACCTAAAGTGCTCAGGATCAAAGTGTTCGTGATTTCAGACTGTTTCACGTATTGGAATATTTGCGTACATACAGCAAGCTGTCTTATACATGGAACCTAAATCTAAACATGAACTTCATTTTGCTTCACATATATCTTACACACATTGCCTGAATTAATTCTATACTATATTTTTAATTACCTATGTTTTGACTATGTCCCATCACATGGAGTCAGGTGTGGAATTTTCAGCTGTGACATCATGTCAGTACTCAAAAATCCTTTTGATTTTGGAGAATTTTTTTTTTAACTTTGGATTAGATATGCTTAACCTCAAGCCAAAAGTAGTGGCATATGCCTGTAGCTCCACCTACTTAGGAGGCTGAGGTGGGAGGATTGCTTGAGCCCAGAAGTTCAAGACCAGCCTGGACAATATAGCAAGACCCAATCTAGAAAAAAAAGAAAAAAGCGAGAGATTCCACCTCTGTCTAGACTTTGAAATAGTGTCATGATGCTGTGCATAAAAATGTGAACTTCTAGAGAAGAGAAAAGAGTGAAGGATGTGAAGGAGGAGGAGGAGAAAATGGGAAAAGGATGAGGAGAAATTTTTTCCTTCCATATTTGTTAGCACTGCGACCCTCATTAAATTATTCAAGATGTAACAAAATTATAGTCTCAAATGTATATTTGATTTGTGCGCCCGCTGACCATCAACCTGATAATTAAAAGCACAGCAGTCCATTTTCATCTAATATCAAGGTGCAACCAATGCCATAAAATGCCCATTCTTGCATTCTTTATCTCTGCCTAACAGAGGAGAAAATTCTGTTTCAAACAGGATGTGTGCGGCATAAATTTTGTTTTTCAGCTGCAATAACAAGAAGCTTTAAAGTAAATCAGACACTGTAAAGTAATTTTACAATGCCCTGGAAAGAGCCCAAGACTGTGGGTTCTTAAATAGGTTCTCCCTGGTAAATGGAGCTGCCACCCTCCTCGTGAACAATAAGCCTATTCCCTTGATAACTAAGAAATATCCACTAGCTTGGGTTTTAATCTGATAAGAAAAAGTATGGAAATTTTTTCAGATCATTGCCTGTGTTTAACTCATTGTAGGAAAGTTCTTGACAAGAAGTGTTCAGTGTCCCATACCCACCTGCTATGACACTGTGCCCTTGGGTTCTATTCCTCCCCAAACAGACTACTTGACTGATCGCTCCAGCATAAAATCTACCTACTTCAGATGCTTTGAACACATTTTATTTTCCATTCCTGTGAGGAAAGAAGAGCATTTGCACACAGGTACAGTATACCTTACATGCCCATGGCTTCTTTATCAGAACATGTAATGACTCTGCTTTGAATTACAGTTCAAATACTTCAGTCTAATTTTCATTTTTTTTAGTTTTGTTTTTTTTTTTCCAGTACCAGGAATTGAACTCACGACCTCGCACTTGCCAGGCAGGCGCTGTGCCACTGAGCTAAATCCACAGCCCACTTCAGTCTAATTTCCACAGGTCTATAATCTGACCTCAACTCGTGGCCATAAACAGAAATCCTTGGAGTTCAAGCATTTTCCATTTATTCAGTTTCATGAAATTAAAACTGATTTGAATCTGTGAATGTGTGACTGGCAGGAAGGACATCTTCACCTCTTATCATTTTCTGGATGATTTAAGAACTTCAGGATCTTACACAATTCAGACAGACCTTTCTGACATCCTCTTTCGAGTGGTTGCAAGACTCCAAGAGCCGCGGTGTCTCTCACATCACAGCCACTGGCATTTTCCCTCTGTTCTACCCCAGAACTGCCGTGGCATGCTGTCTTCCCTTTGTCCAAACCAAAGGCTGCTTTGCCCCAGATCCCACCAGGATGGCAAGCCCCTTTGAAGTGAGATACTGCCCCACACTTGATTCAAAGGATTTCCCACTCTACTGACCGTGTTGCAGCCCAAGGGCTCACCCCTGTGTGAGGAACGGCCACTCTCTGAGCCTAACTGACCCAAAGATATTCTTACAGTGTACTCAACACTCAGTCCCCGGGGCACATTCCCAGAAGAGTCAACATAGGCGTTAAATCATCCACTGTTTCTGCTCCCAAACCTCCGAAATTCTTTCTGTCTGTACGTAAGCAAAGCTGGTGTGACAGCCTATGACGGGTCATGTGAAGAGGCAGACCAGAAACGTGTGTCTGCCCTCTTAGGAAGTGACTTGCCAATGCGCTCCGTCCTAAGAAAAGGAGCGAGAATTCTGACATTTCTCCTTTCAACAATACAGAAAGCCCCAGCCTGCGCAAGTAAGACAGGTCAAAAAAATAAAAGGCTTAGAATTTTGAAATGATGAACAGATTTCATAGTTATTGACAAAATCTCAAATACATTAACAAAAAAACCCTACTAGAACTAAGAAGTGAGCTAGCAAAGTTACAATATCATTTTTAGTGTATTCATATCTTCAAACAATTGAAGATTGAAATTTCAGAGAAGCCAGTGGCTTGGTGTCAGTGGAGGGCGAGGTGACCCGCCCTTGGAGCAGCGCATCTTACACACTGCTTCAGCAAGGGCGTCCCCCGCTTGCTGCCGAGCGCTGACGGCCTTTCATCGCAAGCCCTACGTGAGCGCCTGCGGCGAGGGGACCAGACGTCCTCGCAGCCGCGGAGGGGCGGGCTGTGGCAGGCGTTCTCACACCTCCTCCATGAACGTTGCTGACCGCTCTTGCGCTAGTCATATGATGCCCAAACGGCTGCACTGAGGTCGCTTGGGTGGTTCCAGCAGCTCACTCTGAGGTCATCTTTATGCATTTATCATGAAGAACTGTCTTGTGTTAGATGTGCTGCAGACAGTGCTTGCTCTTGCGTAATTCTATAAATATACTAAGAATCACTGAAGCGTTAGCTCTGTTTTGTTTTGAGACGGTCTCACTACGTAGCCCCAGGCTGGCCACCAGCTTGTGGCGATCCTCCTGCCTCATCCTCAGAGTGCTGGGATTAGGGGTGTGCACCAGCTGCTCAGTCAAACTTTTTTGATGAACCTTTTGTTTTGGTTACTTGTAAAATGGGTTTGTAATGTAACCTCTCTTGGTGCTGCAATTTAAAAGGAGTGCTGTATCTGAAAAACCTAGAGAGTGGCAGTAGGGCAGAAAAGACTGAGAACTGTGTCTTGTTCATGCTCCTCTCACTTTTGACTGTCAAAGCATTTGTAGTGTTTTATCTTGTCTACCCTTGGGGGACCCAGGAGCTTGAGAAATCCAACAGGAAGAACCCAGCTGCCTATGAAAAGGACAATAAAGTTGGAAAGTTTGCAAGTGTGTTTGGAATTTGACAAACCTATCCTAAAATTTATATCAAATACAAAGGGGCCAAAATAACCAAACTAATTTTGAAAAAAAACACAGTGGGTCCTGGAAAAAGTACAAAATGAGTGTTTTGTGTTTTTTATAGAAGTAATACAGAAAATATTGCTGTTATTTTTGGTGAAGAAAATTTGTATAGGGTCTTTCAATCTAAATAAAATGTAAATTTTTTTTACAAAGAACACAGGGGAGAAACTGCTCACCAGAAATCCAGCGCCACTAGAAAAGAGGACAGATTAGGACTGTGTGACAGCGGCAGGCACAACGTTCAGCGAAGGGATCAGCAAGGCGAAAAACAGAAAATGAAAAGACACCCGTTCACAAAGAAACTTACGTGAAAAGTGTCAGCCATCAAAAAGTAAACTGAAAAAATGATGGACTATGCATGGGTCAGCTTTCCATTGCTGTGACCAAATAGCTAAGATAAGCAGCTGTAAGAAGGAAAAGTTTATTTTGACTCACAGTTTCAGAGGTCTCGGTCCATGGCTGCTTGGCCTGGTTGCTCGGGGCCTGTGGCAGAGCAGTACATCACAGAGGGCAAGTGGCGCAGGAAGCTGCTCATAGTAGCTGGGAAGTCCAAGAGGGAAGTGGTGAGCTTCCGTTACCCCTGAAGGGCACACCCTCAGTGACTTAACTTCCTTCCTCTGGAGCCCACCTTGGCCAACGGCTGTGGACCAATCCTTTAGATCCTTAATATGCTTGGACAGAGTTACCAATACCTGAAGAAAAAAAAAAAAAAAAAAGACATATCATGGAAATGTTGAAAACATAATGAGCCAAAAAAAAAAGAGAGAGAAAAAATAAGCTGGAGCAAGGCATGAACAGGTGATGAACCCAGGGAGAAAATGTAATCCAAGAACAGAATAAAATTTCCTTCAACAGCATTACAACTAAATCACTCAGCAAATGTCTATGGAGCACTGACCAAGTGACAGTACTATGTTGGTGACAAGGTATATTAGTTGCTTTTCTTGTTGCTGAGACAAAATACCCCACACCCAAAGTTAAAAGAGGAAAGGTTTATTTGGCTCACAGTTTGTAGAGGCTTCAGTCCAGTTAGCTGGCTCCAAGCCAGGGTGGCATGGCAGAGGGACATTGCAGAAAAGAAATAGTTCATGGCTGGCAAAGGCAATAAGCTACAAACAGCAAGTGACAAGCAAGCAGACAGAAGCCCTCTTTCTGTCTCCTGCATTTGTCCAGGCTACCCACCCATGGGATGAGTAGCAATCACACCCTTAATCCCAGCAGCACACTATGACTCAATCTCAGTCTCACACGCTTGAGCCCAGCACCTCACACTCTAGATCCACCCACCACCCCAAGCCCCCATCCACAGCCACATGAGGCTTTGAGGGAATGTATACAAGCCCTAACATTTCTCTCCTGGCTCCCCAAAGACTCATGTACATTCTTTTATGCAAAAGGCACTTAGTCCACCTCTAAGAATTCCCAAAGTCCTAGTAGTTTTAGTATTGCTGGAAAGTCCAAGTCCAAAGTCTCCTCTGAGATTTCAGGCAAACACCTAGCTGCGAGCCCTTGCACAAATGAAAAGAAAGTTAACTTTCAGCATACAGTGTCATAAGGTAAACATCACCCTTCCAAAAAGAATAAATGGGGGGGATACAAAGGAATGGGGACAAAGCAAGTCCAACATCCACCAAGGCTAACATTAGGTCCTGTAGTTCCATGTCCAACATTTGAGGCAATCTGTGGCAAGATGTGACCCCCAGAGGGCTTGGGTGGCTCCCATCCTATGGCACTGCCTGTGGTTGTAGCTCCCATGGTTTCTCTCTTGGGCTGACTCTATTCCCTCTTTGCAGTTTTCCTCAGATGATATACACTCCTAGATTTTCCAAATTTCTGGGGTCTCCACTGTACCTTCAGCTTCACACACACTGCTTCACACACTGGCCTCTCTGGTGGACACTGCCTGGTCCCTCAGGCCTTCTTCTGAAATATGAGTGGAAGCCTACTTGATCCCACAACTCTTGCATTCTGCATGCACCTAAAACCAGCACCAGGTGGACGATGCCACAGTCTGTTAACAGCTGGAGCGACGCTCAGTTTCCCTTTCTCTTGGCTATAGAGGTCAAGCACTTATGAAGCAAATCCCAAGGAACAACTTCCCTAGGATGCCACAATTCTGGAACACGACCCTCTGAGGCCTTCTTCTCAAAGCAAAGTCTTTTCTTCTGCAATTCTGAGGCTGCAGAAGGAGGAGTTCTGCTGATTTTTGTGATGTCCTCAGGCCATGTTTTCTATTGTCCTCTTCTGAAATACTTGGCTTTTTCCTGCTAGAATTTTTAGTGATCAATTTCTCCTTTGTTCTGTATCTTTATGCTGCAACTTTTGCATAGCTTCCTTTCTGGCCAAACTCAAAACACTTTAAATCATTCTGCTGACTCTTTGCTCTTGATTCTGAACATAAATCTGGCTAAAACCTTCCAACAGTGGCCATGCCATACTCTCAACATTAGAATGCCTTGAAATTTCTTCTACCAGAATAAGTAGCTCTTAATTTCAGTCTCAGGCAAAGTTTCTGGACACGAGCAAAATGCTTTGACATCGACATGAGACAAACTTCCTGTAAAGGAATGACATACGTTATCTGGAGTCCAACAGCCAATATAGCCCTTCTCAACAGAAACCCTTCCTGAGTGTGGGCTTTACCACACTCAGCATTTCTATGAGTATTCTGGTCTTCTGAGCTTTGACCAAAATCTCCCATTAAGTACAGCTTAAGGCATTTTAAGGGCTCTTGATCAGCAGGTATCTCCAACCCTTTCCAAACTCCTCCCACAAACCAGTTCCAAGGGCTCCTGAGCCACATGGTCAGGTACAGTCACAGCAACAACCCTACTTCTGTGGTACCAAATTCTGGCAATAATCCTAGCTAGGGTGAGTCTTTCACACCCAGAACTATGTTTGACATAATTCTCAAGTTGACACAATCAATCAACCATCACACAAATATACAACAGTGAATTAAAAAACAGCATGAATTCTAGAATCAAACTTCCTGGTTTTTGATCCCAGCTCTGTTGCTTCCCAACTGTGAGACCCTGAGAGCTGCATCATTGTTCTGTCCCTCTGTGTATCAATAATACAGAGGTGGTGCCCAGGCAGCGAGTTCTCCGGGAGCGGCAGGGTTCCTGGGTCCGAGAGTGGGCCGGACTCATACCACCGCGATTCCCAGCCGAAAAGCGCGCAAAG